>NW_025392896.1:0-9406 GCF_016433145.1 Gracilinanus agilis
ATTATTTTCATTGAAAAAGCAGCACTTAATCAAATAATTTAATTAATTAATCAAATTTAATACATAATTCATAACAAAAATTATTAAATATTTTTAAAATAAAATTTAAACAAAAATAAAACATTAAATAATGACAGCATGACTTTATTGCTTAAGGAGAAACAATGTTATGACCACATATAGTAGCACATATAATCTACCTAGCCATATTGTTAGGTTTTAAGTTGATAAATATATAATACTGTGGTACCTCTCTTGGTTGCCTGAAAAAAACCAGGATAGATTTTTGTGCCTGTGAATTTAGATGAGGGACAGAGATAAAGAGGATAGGAATAGCGAATTGTGGCATGACTATGCCTGACCTATCATTTTTCTTTGTCAGGGGATATTGAGATTGCCTTTCAGCCACATGATAAAGTATTCATTGGAAATATCTTTGAAGATGAAAAGGTAAAGTTGAATTAAGTAATTTGAATAAGCAGAGCTATGAGTTGAAAGTCCCTTGTTGAACATGAAAGCTATAATGTTTTGAAATGTGAGTTTTTATGTGGATTTAAAAATATTTATTAGTCGTCTCATGCATCTTCTTTTAATGTCACACTTTATGAGGAAATTTTCAACTTTCGTTAATTTAATATAGCAAAAGTTTAAAATTTCCTGCAACTCCAACAAAAATAGATATCTTCTTTTTCTGTTTTTCACTTTCTCTCTTCCTTTTTCCTTCCCACTCTCTCCTTCACATCCCTTCATTTTCCTTCCCTTTCTTTCCCTTCTATTTCCTTTCCTTCCTTTCCTTTCCTTTCTCTTGCCTTTTCTTCCCTTCCCTTCCCTTCTCTTACCTTTCCTCTATTCCTTTTTCCTTCCTTCCATATTTCATTTCTTTCTTTATCCTTCATTTCCCTTGTCTTCTTTCATTCCTTCTTTCCTTCCTTTGTTCCTTCATTACTTCCTTCATTCCTGCATTCCTTCCTTCATTCCTGCATTCTTTCCTTGATTCCTTTGTTCCTTCCTTCCTTTCTTCCTTCCTTCTTTTCTTCCTTCCTTCCTTCCTCTCTCTTTTTTCCTTCCTATCTTCCTCTTTTTCTTTTTACCTTTTTTATTTTACAAATTTAAAGACTAAGTGGATTTGGCAATAATTTTTATTATTAAAACTTGTCACATTTCCCTATTATTTCCCTTGTATTAAATAATAGGGAAAATATAAAAGACCTTTTCAGTGAATCCAATTAATCATTGTATTAAATCCCAAGTTGCAAGTCATGCTGAAATAAATGAGCAAGGGATTAATTTAGAAGAGAATAATGACACACTTTTAGATTTAGTGCACATTAAAATATGAACAACTTTCATGTCTTCTCCCATCTGCCTTATTCAGAGCTTAATGAAAATTGAGATAGAAAAACTTATTTTAATTATATATACAAATACATTGTTTAAGCCATTGTTTAAACAACTTTTAACTAGAAATATCATTTTCCATTTGTGGTGAGATGAAATAACATGTACTAATATGACTAAGAAGTCACATGATTTACTTTTCTCTTCACTTAAAATTATGCTATCCAAATGATTCTTTATATGCAGCTTTTAAAATTGTTTTAATGTGTGTAGGTTCAATGATATTAAGGCATGATTTAGAGTGAAATTTCTAATTGTAATATCAAGAAATATTAAGTTCTCATCTTACTTAAGGTCTCTGTATCATCATTATCAATATGAACTTATTGAGCTATCATTTTACTGTACTGGGAACAATAGAGTTTAATAAAAAAATGCTACCTGCCAGGAGTGTATCATCTAATTGTCAGTGATAATGATAGATCAACACAAGCATGTAATACAGTTTGATAGTGATAGATTAGTAGTAGGAGATTTCAATGTTCCCCTCTCAGAGCTGGGAAAACTTAACAGAAAGATAAATAAAAGGAGGGGAAAAGGCATTTGAATAAACTTTTGAATAATTCAAAACAAAAAATTTATGTCATCTTCTTAATGGGTACCATAAAGCAGATACGTATTTCTTAGGATCATGTAGTACCTTTCCAAAATGGGCTATCTTGACCCCTATCGCCCACCCTTACCACTCCTGGGCTAAGGATGGTCCCTAGCCTGGATGAAAAAGGAGGAGGGTTGGGCGTGGGGCTAGCAACCCCACCCTGTAAAAACTACATCTGCTAAAGAAACTGCAACCTAAATTAGGGGCAGCTGGGCTAGCTCAGTGGATTGAGAGCCAGGCCTAGAGACGAAAGGTACTAGGTTCAAACCCGGGCTCAGACACTTCCCAGCTGGGTGACCCTGAGCGACCCATTGCCTACGGGTTGTGGCCCTATGCTCCTAGAATGGAGTCCCAGGATAAAAAAAAAAAAAAGGACTAGAAAAATTGGTAATAAAAGAAAATGTTAAATATACATAAATAATTAATAAATTTACTTTTTGCAGGGCACAGTACATCAAAGTAGGAATAAATATAAAGGAACTAAAGCAAAAGAGACAGACCTGAATAGAAATTATTAAGTAAATCAAGAAAAACTTATGTCTGAAAGAACAAGTCATACAATAATAATAATCAAGTAAAGTACAACTTTTCTCATATTCAGCTAAAGCAAACTTCAGAGAGTTAATTAGATCCCTAAAACATTCATTCACAAAATGGAAAAAATCAATTAATGGATGGTTTATCTCATTTTTAAAATTAAAAAATCAATAAATAGCAGGAATATAAACCAAAATAGCAAAATATAAGTGAAAAAAAGAAATCCTGGAAATAAGAGTAAAATAAACAAATTATAAATTAAGATAAAGAACTGCTAAATAAAACTAAATTTCTGTATTTGAAAAATTTAACAAAGCTGAGAGAATAATTTATTTAAGAGTTTATCCTAATTTAAATGAAAATGGAAAGAATCAAATTAATAAAGTAAAAAGGCAAACAAGGTAAAATCACAATGATGAAAAATAAAAATAATTTTCACAACTTATGATATAAGATTGAATGTCTCAAAACTAGGAAATATAAAATAGAGGATTATCTTAAAATATAAACTGTTCAATTTAAAGAAACAACAAAAAGAGATGTTAAGTAATCCAAATTTTTAAAAAAGAGATTATATTAAATATAAAGCAACTACCAATGTTAGGTGGGTGAAGAAGAAAGAACAAAAGGATAATCTTCATCCAGATAAATTTTCAGAAAATTATATCAAACTCTTAAGATCACTCAATAATTATGTTACCTAGATCATTCTTAAAAATTTTGAAAGAGGGGGCAGCTGGGTAGCTCAGTGGAGTGAGAGTCAGGCCTAGAGACAGGAGGTCCTAGGTTCAAACCCGGCCTCAGCCACTTCCCAGCTGTGTGACCCTGGGCAAGTCATTTGACCCCCATTGCCCACCCTTACCAATCTTCCATCTATAAGACAATACACCGAAGTACAAGGGTTTAAAAAAAAATTGTGAAAGAAAACATTTTACCATTTTATGGGATACTTATTGTCCTAAAAATTAAATGAATGGAAAATAAAGTAAATATAGACTCATAGAATTAATCAATGTTACAAAATCTTTGGAAAAGAGAATAGCAGCTTATTTTTTTAAATCAATGAGATTAAATAAAATTTATGCCATGCATGAAAGAATGACTTACCATTATGAAAACCATAGAATTAACCATTATTAACATAGGACTATTTCAGTGCATGTTGAAAAATATTTTGATAAATAACAAAAATATTTTTCTATCAAAAATACTACAAAGCATTTTCACTGGGGATATTTTTTGATATGACAAAAATGGAGTACATAATAACAAAATTTAACATTACATGCAATAAATAAACACTCATAATTTTCTCAATAATTGTGGTTTTAATGTAATGATCTATTTTCCTAGTATAACAATACAACTCTAGAAATTCAAGCAATACCTTTAAGACAATAGAAGTTCATGAAAAATAAAAAGAAGGCAAAGACTACAAAAAGAATCTATCTCTATTTGCTGATGATATGAGTTTTGAGGTTTCTGTTATTATTATTTAGAGTCAAGTTAAGGAGTTAGAGTGTGATAAAGAAGTCAGACTTTTACTATCAGAATTCAAGATAGTAGATAAGAAGGGGTGAGATTTTTCTCAATATGATTATATTGACAAGGTCCAATAGCAGATTGTACTAGGATTTTAGCTATTATAGCTAATCCAATAGCCAAAGGAAAGGTTTTTTTGGTTTTTATTTTTTTTAGTCAAATATTTCTACTGGTATAAAAAAGACAGCCAGTTGTGCTGCTAAATCATGTACAACTTTAAATGAAACTCTTTTATATGCTGCCAGGTAATATTAAGAAATCACAATTTACATAAAATTAATTTTAAAAGAGAAAATTCTGATACATTTTATTACTATTATTACATGTAATTTACTGAGTAAGGATTAAGATGTTGGCTATTAGTATTCTTTATAATTAGAAATCATATTCATATCAATAAGAAGCAACAGAGGGAATAGAGAGCCAGCTTTGGAATTACAAAGCACTTTGGAATTACAAACCTTTCTTGGTCACATAAAATCTGTGTGGTCTGAGGCCATTATTCCCTGCTAGTCCAAGATAGAATACAATTCCCAATTTCTGCTTCCTCCTCAGGATTCTGGAGTGTCATGAAAGTCATAATACTTTCAGACTTTCCCCTAAACATATGGGGACATAGCATCCTGCTTGCAAGGAGCATATCTCTTGCTAAATCCTGCTATAAGTCAAACTTCTGGAAAACTTATAGGAAATACTGATATGGAAGGTCAGATAGTTTGGCCTGTCCCAAAACACTGAGGATCAAACTTAAGTCTTTTAATCAAGCAAATTCAGTATTAGATCTCATTGTTTAATTATTCCCACAAATACCTTGTAGCAAAGTTAAATTGCAAATAAAACTAATAATAAAATAAAATTATTAAAAGTATATATAGCTATACACTCTGTAGCTATATAGCTCCCCTACTTCTTTGTTTTTTAATTAATATAAATTATTTTTCTCACTCTGTTATATTTCCATACATTCAAGGAAAATTAAAGGAAAATTGATTATTTTTTAAATAGGCATAGTAAAAAAAATTCCCTCAGTGTCTGTATACAAAATTATGTGTCTTATTTCATACCCTAAAGCCAGCAACTATCTGTATTGAATAGCATGTCTCATCATAAGTACTTTGAAATCATGAGTTATTATTACATTGATCAATTATCTACCCTATGATTTTCTTTTTGTTCATTTCTTAAATTATATGCATAGTAATCACTACAATTAAAAAAAGAAATAATGTAAATAATCAATACATTAAACAAATTGCGTGCAAAACCAGAAGCCCCACATTGTTTATAATTTGTTTAAAATATGTAAATTATGTATGCAGTAATATGAACATCCTCTGCTTTTGAATTCCTTTTGGATTTGATTTAGTTTGATACTTTTTTCTCCTGATTTTGTGGCTGCTATTTTTTATTATAATCAAAGTATGTATTATTCTTATTCTCTTTTCATCTTTTTCAGATATTTAGCTTAATTGTTTGAATTTCCAATATTTGTCATTTCTAATAACACAATCCATTGCATTCAAATATCAGATTCTATTCAGTCATTTCTCCCAATCATTACATTTGTGTTATTTCCAGTTATGATGTCATTACAAACAAAGCTTCCATGAATTTTTTCATATATATGCATAGCTTTTTAAACTCTCAGTAATGTCCTCAAGATCTAATCCTAGCTATTGCATTTATTAATATTTATTTTTTAGAAAAGTTAACATGGTTACGTAATTCATTCTCTTACTTTCCCCTTTACCCTGCCGAGGTCCCCCCGATGGCTGATGCTTATTTCCACTGGTTTTAACATGTGTCATTGATCAAGACCTATTTCCAAATTGTTGATAGTTGCATTGGTGTGGTAGTTTGAGTCTACATCCCCAATCATGTCTGCCTCCTCCTATGTGTTCAAGTGGTTGTTTTTCTTCTGTTTCCATTCCTGTAGTTTTTCCTCTGTATGTGGGTAGCATTCTTTTCCATAAATCCTTCAGAATTGTACTGGGTCATTGCATTGCTGCTACTACAGAAGTCCATTACATTCTATTTTACCACAGTGTATTGGTCTCTGTGTACAATGTTCTTCTGGCTCTGCTCCTTTCACTCTGCATCAATTCCTGGAGGTCTTTCCAGTTCACATGGAATTCCTCCAGTTTACTATTCCTTTGAGCACAATAGCATTCCATCACCAGCATATACCACAATTTGTTCAGCCATTCCCCAATTGAAGGGCATACCCTCATTTTCCAGTTTTTTGCCACCACAAAAAGCGTAGCTATAAATATTTTTGTACAAGTCTGTTTATCTATGATCTCTTTGGGGTACAAACAAAAAAATGGTATGACTGGATCAAAGGGCAGGCATTCTTTTATACCCCTTTGAGCATAGTCCCAAATTGCCAGCCAGAATGGTGGGATCAGTTCACAACTCCACCAACAATGCATTGATGTCCCAGTTTTGCCACATCCCCTCCAACATTCATTACTCTCCCCTTCTTTCATTTTAGCCAATCTGATAGGTATGAGGTGATATCTCAGAGGTGTTTTGATTTGCATTTCTCTAAATATTAGAGATTTAGAACACTTTCTGATGTGCTTATTGATACTTTTGATTTCTTTATCTATTCATGTCTCTTGCCCATTTATCAGTAGGGGAATGGCTTGATTTTTTACACAATTGGTTTAACTCCTTATATAGTTGAGTAATTAGACCACTGTCAGAGGTTTTTGTTATAAAGATTTTACCCAATTTGTTGTTTCCCTTCTGATTTTGACTACATTGTTTTTGTTTCTACAAAAGTGTTTTAGTTTGATATAATAAAAATCATTTATTTTACATTTTGTAATTTTCTCTAACTCTTGCTTGGTTTTAAAATCTTTCCTTTCCCAGAGATCTGGCAAGTAAACTATTCTATGTTGACCTAACTTATTTATAGTTTCCCTCTTTATATTCAAGTCATTCACCCATTCTGAATTTATCTTGGTGAAGGGTGTGAGATGTAGATCTAAACCTATTCTTTCCCATATTGTTTTCCAAATTTCCCAGCAGTTTTTGTCAAATAGTGGGTTTTTGTCCCCAAAATTGGGCTCTTTGGGTTTATCATAGACTGTCTTACTGATGTCATTAACCCCAAGTCTATTCCACTCATCCTCCCTTCTGTCTCTTAGTCAGTACCATACCGTTTTGATGACCGCTGCTTTATAGAACAGTTTAATATCTGGTACTGCTAGGCCCCCTCCCTTCACATTTTTTTTTCATTATTTCCCTTGATATTCTTAAACTTTTTTTATTCCAGATGAACTTTGTTATACTTTTTCCTAATTCAGTAAAATTTTTTTGGTAGTTTGATAGGTATGGCGCTAAATAGGTAATTCAATTTGGGTAGGATGGTCATTTTTATTATGTTAGCTCATCCTACCCATGAGGAATCAATATTTTTCCAATTGTTTAGATCTATTTTAATTGTTTGGAAAGTGTTTTGTAGTTGTTTTCCTATAATTCCTGTGTTTCTTTTGGTAGATAGATTCCCAAGTATTTTATATTGTCTAGGGTGATTTTAAATGGTTTTTCTCTTTCTACCTCTTGCTGCTGTGATATGTTGGAAATATATAGAAATGCTGATGATTTATGTGCATTTATTTTGTATCCTGCAACTTTGCTAAAGTTGTTGATTATTTCTACCAGCTTCTTAGTTGATTTTCTAGGTTTTTTTAAGTATACCATCATATCATCTGTGAAGAGTGATAGGCTAGTCTTCTCATTGCCTATTTTGATACCTTCAATTTCTTTTTCTTCTCTAATTGCTACTGCTCGTGTTTCTAGTACACTAATACTAGAATAATAGAGGAGATAATGGGCATCCTTGTTTCATTCCTGATCTTATTGGGAAGGCTTCTAATTCATCCCCATTGCATATGATGTTTGTTGATGGTTTTAGGTATATACTGTTAATTATTTTTAGGAAAGGTCCTTGTATTCCTGTGCTTTCCAGGGTTTTCAATAGAAATGGATGCTGTATTTTGTCAAAGGCTTTTTCAGCATCTATTGAGATAATCATGTGATTTTTGTTTGTTAGATTGTTGATATGGTCAATAATGGGATGGTTTTCCTAATGTTGAACTGTCCTTGCATTCCTGGTATAAATCCCACCTGATCATGGTGGATGATCTTCTTAATTACTTGCTGGAGTCTTTTTGCTAGTATTCTATTTAAGATTTTTGCATCTATGTTCATTAGGGAGATTGGTCTGTTGTTTCTTTCTCTGTTTTTTTATCTACCTGGCTTTGGAATCAGTACCATATTTGTGTCATAAAAGGAATTTGGTAGGACTCCTTGGGACTAGTTGCTCTTTGAATGTCTGATAGAATTCACTTGTGAATCCATCAGGTCCTGGTGATTTTTTCTTAGGGAGTTCTTTGATGGCTTGTTCATTTTCTTTTTCTGATATGGGATTATTTAGGTATTCTATTTCTTCTGCTGTTAAGCTAGGCAATTTGTATTTGTGTAAATATTCATCCATATCTCCTAGATTGATATATTTATTGCCATATAGTTGGGCAAAATAGTTTTTAATGATTGCCTTAATTTCCCCTTCATTAGAGGTGAGGTCTCCCTTTTCATCTTTGATACTGTCACTTTGGTTTTCTTCTTTCCTTTTTCTTATTAGATTGACCAGTACTTTGTCTATTTTTTCTGTTTTTTCAAAATACCAGCTTCTAGTCTTATTTATTAATTCAATAGTTCTTTTACTTTCAATTTTATTAATTTCTCCCTTGATTTTTAGTATTTCTAATTTAGTTTTCATCTGGGGATTTTTAATTTGCTCGCTTTCTAATTTTTTAAGTTGCAAGCCCAATTCATTTATCTCTGCCCTCCCTAATTTGTTAATATATGCACTCAAGGATATAAATTTCCGCCTGAGTACTGCCTTGGCTGCATCCCACACAGTTTGGTAGGATGTCTCTTCATTGTCATTCTCTTCAATGAAATTGTTGATTGTTTCTATGATTTCTTCTTTGACTAGCTGGTTTTGGAGAATCATATTATTTAATTTTAAATTAGTTTTTGATTTGACTCACCAAGTGCCCTTACTAATTTTTATTTTTATTGCATTATGATCTGAGATGGTCACATTTATTATTTCTGCTCTTTTGCATTTGTTTGCAATGTTTCTATGCCCTATTACATGGTCAGTCTTTGTGAATCTACCTTGTGCAGCTGAAAAGTAGGTGTATTCCTTTTTGTTCCTATTTATTTTTTTCCACATATCCATTAAATCTAATTTTTCTAGGTCTTAATTCACCTCTCTTACCTCTTTCTTATTTATTTTTTGTTTTTATTTAT
>NW_025392897.1:0-4578 GCF_016433145.1 Gracilinanus agilis
GAAAGAAGCAGAGCCAGAAGAACATTGTACGCAGAGACCAATACATTGTGGTAAAATCGAATGTAATGGACTTCTGTACTAGCAGCAATGCAATGATCTAGGACAATTCTGAGGGATTTATGGTAAAGATGCTACCCACATTCAGAGGAAGAACTGCAGGAGTGGAAACGCAGAAGATAAACAACTGCATGAACACATGGGTTGATGAGGACACGATTTGGGATGTAGACTCTTAATGACTACCCTAGTACAACTATCAATAATATGGAAATAGGTCTTGATCGATGACACATGAAGAAATTGGTGGAAATGCACATTGGCTATGGGGTGGGAGGGGTAACAGGGGTTGGGAAGAGAGCAAGAACATAAATCATGTAACCATGGAAAATTTTTTTCTAAAAAAAATGTGAAGAAATTGCGGGAAAAAAAAGATTTGTGGTATTAATTTTATCTCACTGCCTTCTTGCCTTTGAAGAGTTGACTTTGTATGACTGTCCAAATGCACCACCTCTACTGTTCCTCTGTGTTCCTCTCTCCCTGCTCCCATGTTACCCTCCCACCCCTAAAGCCAAGGTAGAGAAATGGAAAGCTTCTCATCTGTGTCTCCCTTCACATTCTGACAAGTCATTTTTTTCTTTTATTTTCTCCTGTCCTTAGATGAGATCCTTTGCCCTGCCTGTATTATCCTTCCACCTATAATATTGATTTATTAATGTGGAGAATAATTTTTCCTGAAATATTAATTTGCTTCCTCCACCTATTTTTCTTATGATTTTTGCCTTTATTACTTTTCCTCCCCAGATTCTTTAACCCATTAATGCTCCCTTTGCCTTTTCATTAACATTTAACATGGCCTTTTTTCTCCTAATTTCCTTTTTTATTATCAAGAACATGGCAAACATTAGTAAACAGGAACATGCCCCCTCCAACTGAAATTTTTCTCTCTCTCCTCAGATTTTACTAGAATATTCTGTCTGGGTTTATCCTTTGCCTTCTTCAAACTCTATCTTATATTTATTTGTATTTTCATCTCTACCCTTCATTAGAAGGTAAACTTCTTGAGAGTAGGAACTTTGTCATTATTTTAAATCTCTCTATCCCTAGCTTCTTGAATGCAGTAGGTGCTTTTTAAATATTTGTTGAATATAATTGAAATAAATAACATTTGTCAGGTATGTTACAGTGGATTCCTTTTGTGCCTAGGTTGGATGAGATAGCCAATAAATAAAGTCCCTTCCAATTTTGAAATTCAGTGATTCCATGATTCTTTGAACTGAATGGTCTGGGATGGTGATCCCGGACATTCATAATTTGAAGCTTCTCTGGAATTCTGGAGAGAATATTGTTGTCTTGGGCTCTAAATCTCATCGATTGATGGTTCTGGGAATGAAGAAAACAGGATGGAGAATGCACAAGAGAGGGTAGGCAGACCCTTCTAAGCTGGGACCCCCAGATAACTAATATGTTGACTTTCTCAGTCAGTCATCAATTAAGATACAGAGATATTAGATAATATTTGACACAATTTTATTGTCATTGTTAATATGAGTATTCCTAATGCATCTGTTTGAATAAATTTTGGGCAAAGCGTCACTAAGTAATAATAAAACTAGCATTTATATAGTGCCTACTATATGCCAATTATTTTGCTAAGCAAGAACCTTAGGAGGTAGGTGCTATTATGATTTCCATTTTACAGCTGAGGAAACCAAGGCAAATAGAGGTTAAATGATTTGTCCAATGACACACAGCTAGTAAGTATCCAAGGCTGGATTTGAACTCAGGTCTCTAAAGAGTCCTATTTCTGTTTTGTTGTTCAGATGGATCAGAAAGAAGAAAAAAGAGGGAAGAAGGATTTTAAGGGAGGAAAAAATTAGTCAAAGTCACAAACTTTAAAAGCTTCACAATTTTTCTTGGGTGTACCTGATTAGATCTATAAACCCTCTGTGGCTTTTTTAATATTTTACAACCCAACACATTTTTTTCTTGGATGGCAGTGGTGGGGAGGGCAAAGTTTTTATTCTTTAGTTTATTGAAGGTCAGTACTGGCCTATCTCAAATAGCAATTAACCATGCACACCATAGGTGATGGGATATTTTTTTCCACTTTTAGATCTAATAAAGTTGTTAGCAATTTCCAGCTAATGCTGTGTCTATAAAACAATGAGGAGGAGTTTAGTTGTTGTTTAGCCATTTTTCAGTCATGTCAGATTTTTGACCCTGTTTGGTGTTTTCTTGGCAAAAGATATTGGAGAGGTTCACCATTTTATTCTCCAGCTCATTTTATATATGAAGAAATCAAGGCAAACAGGGTTAAGTGACTTGTCCAAGGTCACAAAGCTGGTAAACGTCTGAGAGTGGATTTGGATTCAAGAAGTCTTCTTGATTCCAAGCTCAGTGCTCTATTTATTGCATCATCTGGCTGCTCTAGATGGGTGAGTACTTATCCTCTTTTCCCCACCTTCTTTTTTATCTTACATCTGCAGATGGGGCAACAGAGAAGCCACCAAAAGATAGAGAGGGATGACGAAGCCGGATGAGCTACCTGCTCCTTCCTGACTTTGAGAACTGAATCTCAAATTCGGTGAGCCAATGAGCAGAAGAGATGGATCAATCATGGTTGCCATAGAAACCAGTCACCAAGTTTTGGCTGCCTCCCCCTCACTCCACCTCTCCAAGAAGGTGAAGGTTCCAATTCTGAAATCTGTGAAATTCACTAGATTATCCAATGCTCCAGTTTGACTTATTTTTCAAAATTATTTAGTGTAATGAATTACTCATTACTTGTAACACACCCTAGTGATTAATTTCATCAACTCCTCCCTGTTGCACCCTCATTATCATCCCCATTATAGCTCCCTGAACCAGTCCCCATTTCCTGTGCAGTTTTTATCTCACTAATATCTTACTGAAAACAGTGCCAGTTAGTAAAAAGCACACCGCAGGCACATTAACCATTTCTGTTTCATGGATCCCCTTTGGTTGTCTGCTGCAACCTACCCTCAGTTCTTGGAAGCACAAAATAAAATATTTAAGATGAAAAAGAAAATCAATGATATTGACATATAATTATAAAATTATTATTTAAGCAACAAAAGATCAATAGACCTGAAATTAAGAACACTTACAGAGGTAGGAGTCAAGAGTTCTGGTTTTGCAACTAACAAGTTGTATGTATGACCTTAGACAAGTAATTTAACTTCTTTTTATCTCAATTTTCTTACCTCCAAATGGGAAAAATAAATCTTTTCCTGCTTATCCCGTGTGGCTTATGAGGATACACTTAGATGATATGGGCTGTTTGGAAAACTTGAAAGTGTTACACAAAATGTAAGATATAATTAGATTAACAGGAATGAGAATGTCATGCCCAGCCTGAGGCAAACCCTGAATGTGTCAGCAATTAGGAGAATCCTAATTACTAAGGGTGAATGATGCCCCTGGGATGGAGGAGGCAAGGTGCCATATTTAGAGGAAAGTAGACAATCCAAAAGCCAGGTCAGGCCAATTCCTGGAGGGTCTCTGGGGTTATAATAATGGTGGGATCTGATCAGGGAGTTCAGAGTGAAGGGAAGCTGCTAGGGTTTGGGAAACACAAACGAAGGAAGTGTTGGGGCAATGGCAGCTTGGCTTAAGCAGATTCCTGGAAGGAGAAAGGTTTTTTGGTGTGTCCAAAATTAAAAAAAATTTCTGGGAAGTTTGTATGCTCAAACCCTGCTTGGTGAATGTGTGTGTGTGTCTGTGTGTGTGTGTGTGTGTGTGTGTGTGTGTGTGTGTGTGTGTGTGTGTATATATATGATCTATCTATATTTAAATCTATCTGTGTAGATATCAATATATCTATCTATGCCTAGAGATATATATTTACAGATTATCTATCTCTAGCTAGATGTATCTATATAGATTTCCATATATCTATCTCTCTATAGTTAGATATATGCATAACGATATCTATCTATAGCTAGATAAATCTATACAAATATTTACCTATCTATCTATTGCTATATTTATCTATCACATCAGCCCTGGAGTCAGGAGAATGTGAATTCAAATTTGGCCTCATATACTTCCTAGTTATGTCACCCTAGGCAAGCCACTTAACTCTGCCTCAGTTTCCTCATCTGTAAAATGAGCCGGAGAAGGAAATGGCAAACCACGCCAGTAACTTTGCCAAGAAAACTCCAAATGGTGTCATGAAGAGTTGGACCCAACTCATTGACTAAACAGCAACAAAATATATATGTGAATATATACAAATGTGTATTTATATATATTATGTTTATTTCTATACACTCACATAACTGTGCTCCCAAATGGGGCAGGCCATGAGTCCTGGTGGTCACCCCTTCCAACCCCTTCTCCCCTCCACTCCAAACATTAAACAGTGAAATTGTACAGTGGCCTCATCTTCCAATGAAAGGCAGGGGCCTTTTAAGGTAGAAAGATATCTGTCTTGAAAATATCTGTGCTTATATGGGGTAAAGAAAATAGTCCTATATCAAGATAGTCCAAAATTCTAACTGTAGAGCTTATTATAGCTTTCTTTATTATAAATATGTATATATACACATATATTTG
>NW_025392898.1:0-4114 GCF_016433145.1 Gracilinanus agilis
TATCTTAACATTTCATCCTATACAGTTTGTTACTGTTTCCTTCAAGTATACTTCTTCTAGCTGTCCTGATGATAACAATTTTTCAGAGTTTCCAATTTGAACTTATTGGGTCCCTTAAAAATTGTTTTCATTTTTTTGTTTTTCCCCCCTCTCTTAATTACCTTTTGGCGATTCTCTTGAGTTCTGTGTTTGGACATCACATTTTCTGTTTAGGTCTGGTCTTTGCTTTATGCATTCTTGGATGTCATTTATTTTATTAAATGACCATACTTTCCCCTGCAAGAATACGGTCTGTTTTGCTGGGTAACTGATTCTTTGTTGTAGGCCTACTTCCCTTGCTTTCCAGAATATTGTATTCCCTGCCTTCTGGTCCTTCAGTTTAGATTCAGCCAGATCCTGTGTTATCCTAACTGTGGTTCTATGGTATCTAATTACTCAGTTATACAAGGAACTAAATCAATTGTACAAAAAAGGAAGCCATTCCCCAATTGATAAATGGGCAAGGGACATGAATAGGCAATTTTCAAATAAAAAAATCAAAACTATCAATAAGCACATGAGAAAATGTTCTAAATCTCTTATAATTAGAGAAATGCAAATCAAAACAACTCTGAGGTACCACTTCACATCTAGCAGATTGGCCAGTGGAAATGTGCATTGGCTGTAGGAGGTGGGAGGTTGGGGGGTGGAGGGGAAAGTAAGAACATGAATGATGAAACCATGCAAAATTTTTCAAAAAAAAATTAAAAACAAACAAACAAACAAATAAATAAATATCAGAAAAATGAGTATCTTCTGTTGATACTGAATAATTGACTGTACCATCCTGTAATTGACTGTTGATTGTATTTCTCACTTCCTTATTGCTGATTCTATACTTTGTTGTTATTGTTGTTGTTTCACTGTATTTGATCAATCCCTGTGAATGAAGGACAATTCGGCATTTTCTTTGTACATATATTACCTTGAGAAAAACAATTGATTGTCACTGATTATAGGAGATATATATATATTTTTTTTAATTTTTAGCACATTTTTTTATAATTGCATGTGCAATTTGAATTTTTTCTAAGCACATGTCATCTAAATTGAAAGAGTTTTTGTTATTAGATGTGATAATTATATTAAGGCTACACTGCCCATCTTTAGATTTAATCACCAAAGGTGAGAATACCTCCAATTTTGGAAGGTCCATAACCCACGTGTGCTCAGGTGGGTGACGAATCATAATCAAGTGACTGCCCCCTAGGCCATCCTAAGAGAAGCATCTGTTGTGATTGGACAGGCAAACTGGGGAGGAGGCACAGGAAGTGACACATAAGTGATCCTTTTAAAAAGAGCTCCTCAGTCAGCTGAGTGGTCTTCTGGCGAAGAGGGCTGCTGGTGAAGGAGCTTTCCTGATTTGTGGAGGAGTGCTGGCTGGAACACTGAGACCTTGGTGACACTGCTTTTAATATCTTCTTTTGAAGTCCATATCGTGAGTTTAAAGACTGAATCTTCCTGAACTTCTCTTAAGGGAATTTCCCTTTAATAGAGACTCTATAAATGAAGTTTTGCTTCATTCTCCTCTGGGCCTCTGGCCTTTTGACTCTTGGCTGAGGGCTAATTAGGTTTACCTGGATTAATTAGAAGATCATAGTAATTTACCTACTGTATTAGATTCTTATTTTCTTATTTCCTCTTTCTCTTCTCAATTGTAAATAAACTTTCATGAAAGTCAATTTTGACATGAGATTATTCTTAATTGAGGATTTATAATTGTTCAATCCTCTGGAGACCAATCTTAAATATATTTACCCCAAACTCCGTTTTCTCCCCTTACATAGATTAGAGTAGGTTTACTAGGTCCATTAGTTCTAACTGTAACTGCCTGCCCCAAAGCCTTAGACTACTGAAACTAGTCTTGCTATTTTGCTATTATGGGATTTAGTTCATATGTCTGATTAGAAGACATGGGATCACAAAGGAGCACAGACCTCATCTATAATGTGCCAAAGAAGCACAGACATCTACACAGTGCCAAAGTAGCATGTACCTAACCTGAATGGTGCCAAAACAGCACACAGGTTAAAAAGAGAAACCAATCTTGCAGAGATTTGCTGAGACTTCTATGCTAATAAAAAAGGAATTGAACCTTGTGTGAGCCTGGAGGCTTAACATGAGTGAAGATTCAGGACTCCTTAAAGTACACTGTTTGTGAACTTTATATCAAGTACCTAACAATTGTCTGTTCTGGCTCCATATTCTATCCCTGTTGCCATTTCCCCCCTTGTACTGATGTATATAACTTTTATTTTATTGTGATTGTAAATTTATTTATGTTTGCTATGATACATTGAGAAGACTGGTCTCCCAACGGATCACGGGGGGGGGGGGAGAATGTGCATTTTGAAATGCACTAACCCTGGGAGACTACCTCTCCCAGGATCCTATCCTAACTTCCTCAGACACCTCACACTTCCTTTGTGGGAGGTGTCTGAGGAAGGTATAAGAGAAAGGGAGAGGGTGTTTTGGCGTCTTTTTCCCCGAAGCGACTTTTTCCTCTACCAAGGGACTGGCTTTTTTAGGGGAACCTTGGTCCCCTCGGAGATCTAACTCCTAACTTTTCCCTTACCTAATTTTTCCTAAACTAAATAAACCAAGTTATTCTATCCCTAAGTGTAACCTGATTTATTGAGCTCTGAAAGGTTGGGTCAATTTTCCCCTCAGGGCTTGGGGCTACCCCAGCTAGGCTACCGTCCTTCCTATTCCCTTTCCCTTCCTTTCTCCCATCCTCCTTCTCCTCCTACCTTCCTCCCTTCACCCACTCACACAAGAAATAAGAAAAGAGGAAGACACAATCAAATATTCTATTGAAATAAAAAGAAAAGCAATAATAAAATAAAATTTTAGAAATTCAATGTGTTCCCCAAAACAGTGTCCACTTGTCTATGAACTTTTATCTCCAATGCCTGTAATAGGATACAGTCGATCAGTTTCAATAGAAGGTACTCTCTTTACATGAGAGCAATGAATCCAAGAGTTCTTTTCTCCAATTTTTATAGCTATTGGAGTGGTTAACAATATTTGAAATGGACCTTCCCAGGAAGGTTGAGCTGCTCCAATGCACTCGAAATTCTTTATGTACACCTTTGTGAGAAAAAACAAATAAATTTTCAAAGATTTAATTATATAGTGTTTAATAATAAATAAAGTGAGAAAGGGAAAATCAAAGGTTCTTTTAGCCAAGTAAGCAGAGCACAGAGCCAGAGAACCACACCTGCAGCACGTTACCAAAAGCACAAGCTCTCAAAAAAGAGCCCCACAGTGTGGGTCTCAGCCAAATTTGTAAATGAACACATAACTTAAAAGGATGTTGGGTAAATATAGTTCAGGTGTTGTATATTTTTACATTCTCCCGTGTGATCCTTTGGGACAACAGCCTCCCCAATGGATCATTTCAAAACATAATTAACTTAAAATTTTAAAGATTTTAAATTAAAAGTATCCTGTTACAGGCATTGGACAACATACTTGAAGACATAGCATCTTTCATCACTTCCTGGGGGTCCTCCTCTAATTCAAGTGGACAAATGGCAGCCTCTACACTGTTTTGGACTGCCAGGCAGTCCCTTGTTCTTGATTTGTTACTTATTCTCACGTGTGGGTAACTCATCTCCCCTCCCCACTAAGGGAGGTGGGGATGACACTATTTCTGGTGGCTAGAGTTTCAACTATGAATGGGCTTGAGCTAATACCATTTACACAAGTACCAGATATTAAACTGTACTATAAAGCAGCAGTCATCAAAATGGTATGGTACTGGCTAAGAGACAGAAGGGAGGACCAGTGGAATAGACTTGGGGTAAGTGACATCAGCAAGACAGTGTATGATAAACCCAAAGAGCCCAACTTTTGGGACAAAAATCCACTATTTGACAAAAACTGTTAGGAAATTTGGAAAACAATATGGGAGAGATAAGGTTTAGATCAACATCTCACACCCTACACCAAGATAAATTCAGAATGTGTAAATCACTTGAAGATAAAGAGGGAAACTATAAGGAAGTTAAGTGAGCATGGAATAGTTTACTTGTCAGATCTCTGGGAAAGGAAAGATTTTAAAACCAAGCGA
>NW_025392899.1:0-14777 GCF_016433145.1 Gracilinanus agilis
AAGTTCTCTTTTGAGTCATTAGGGCTGTGTAAAGGGGTATCATGGTGGAATGGTGAGATTTCAAGTCATAATTGAGTCAAACACATTTGTTATACCAAAGAGGCCAAAGTGGTCATATCACCCCTGGTATCTTGCTATTTCCCTTACTTGTCCTTCATTAACTTTTGAGGAAGTTTCTACAGATTTCTTTATGTGATTACCAGTTGCTTTGAATTTTTGAATTTGGTTACCAGGCAGAATTAGAGGCATATCTGGCCTCAAGGAGTGGGGACAGGGGGAAAAAGAGAGGGGGTAGGGAGAAGTATTGATGAGCAAAAAAGTATGGAATGGATAAATATTTCATTTGACTTTTAATGAAATATTCAAAAGACAACCCTGATTTAGGCTAATGATTATGTTTAATTCCATTTTTCTATGAAGCTATAGTTTTACAGTTAAGTGTATGACAGCTCAAAAAAAATCATCATTCCTAAACCATTCCTTCAGTTTCACAATTTTTTACTATTTGAATTTTAGGGCCCTTCATTTTATTTCTGAATTTATATTTTGTCATTGATATTTCTGCTCTATTTTATTTTTCTATTAATAAATATTAATCCTCCAATAAAGAAAAATGTACCGATTATCCAATCTAATTCTTCTCTTAATTGTCCCATGTTCATGTTGTTCCTTTTGTTTAGACATCTTCCTCCCTCTGACAGTTTGGCAAAAATCTACCTTCTCTTCTTTACACACTTTGGAGGCCACTTCTTCTGATTTCCTTTTCATTTCCCCAAACAGAAGCAATCTTTCTCTAATTTCTAGTAGCATTCGTCTGTAGTCCTCTTATTGAATGTTATTTTTCTTTGCTATCTTATATACTCTCTTACTTACCTTTCTTATTTTTTCAATCATCGTTTTACAGAGTGCATTCCTCATTAAATAAAAAAAAATCTATAAGTTAATTACTGAAATATTAGCATTCCTATTTCACAGATGATAGTGCAATTAGGTGTTGCAGTGGATAGAGTGTGTATAGTTGGAAATTTCTTGAATCCCTAAAACTACATTACTCAAACTTCCTTTCTGTATTACCCACAATGCTTTTCCTTTTGTCCACATTTATGTCATCACATTTGTATATAGTTGCCTGTAACTCCTCCCTCTTCCTCTTTTTCTCTAGGGAGTGAGCTGAATAGCTAGGTCTCTTTGGTTAGTTTATTATTAATAAAACTTTATAAAATTATAATATTTAGTTCTTTGCATATTAATTTTAATCTCTACAAGTATCAGGCTTGGAGTCAAGAAGACTCATTTTCATTAATTCAATCTTGTCTCAGAAACTTCCTCTTTGTGACCCTGGGCAAGTCACTTAATCCTGTTTGCCTCAATGTAAAATGATCAGGAGAAGGCAATGTGCAAGCAAACAATTCTAGAATTTTTGCTGAGAAAATTAATAATAGAGTCATGAAGAATCTGAAACTACTAAACAACAACAGTTTAAAAAAAAAGAAAGTTAAGATCAGAAATTGGTTGTGATGAGTATAATATGACTCACCTAGCAAATGTCACACTCAGGATTTGGTCCAACTTCTAGATTATTTCCATTATATCCAAAGTGGTTTGAAAAGCAAAATCCCTTGAAAGGAATGTGAACATGGGGACAGCTAGGTGGTTCAGTGGAAAGAAAGATCCTGGGTTCAAATTTGAGCCACTTCTAAGCTCTGTGACCTGGCATGTCACTAAACCCCCATTGCCTACCCTTTTACCACTCTTCTGCCTTGAAAGCAATACACAGTATTGATTCTAAGAAAGAAAGTACAGGTTTAAAAAAAAAAAAGAAAAGGATATGGACTCCAGATTATATATTTATATATACCTCTGCTCTCCTTGGCAGTTTTCTAGATCATAATATGCATTTGAATGGTTACAATGGATTACAAACTGGGTCAATAATTGAATAATTCCAAGGAAGTCTTGGTGGTGGTCTAGATTTCATTTATAAAAATGTCATAGGACTTTTTATGACCACAATATTTTTTAAACATCAGAATTTTTTTGATGTTGATTGATCATAATATCTAAAGAATTAAAGTTGAGGACCATTTAAAGGATAATAGAAGAGGTGAAATAAGTAGTATGATATAAGAAGAAAATAAAAAAAATCTAAGTAAAAATTATGCAAGAAAAGTATTAAAAAGGATTTCATCAGGGAGAGATATGATAGGAAAGATTAGATATAATCCAGTTGGGTGAGAGCAAGAAATAATTAATAAAGTTCCAATATTCACAGAAACATGGTAGTCACAGAAAGTCAAGAGTTATAGAGGGGAGGTCTCTAGCATTCTGAATGGGTTCCCTGTCAAGAATTTATAGAAAGACATGAAAAAAGTCAGAAATATGAAAGAACAGACATGCCTAGAAGAGACAGGAAGTTTCACTTAGAGTTATATCCATTAGCTCATTTTATTCTCATAAAAACCCTGGGCAAAATATTATATGCATTTTAAAGATGATCAAGGCTGATTGAAAATAAATGATTGGTCCAGGGTTTTTTGGGTTATACATGTCTGAGATAGATTTTAAATTTAGATTTTTCTGCCATTTGTATCCCACACTTCATCTGTTGTCCACCTAGCTGTCCACCTTTTACTAGAAGGAGTATACACATTGATAAATTCACATCTCCATTGAAGTGTCAAAATATCCTCAGGATCAAGGGAGTAGGCTTGAACTTGAAGGTTAAATTGGCAGAAACTGGAGAATATCATGGTTTTGGTTTATCGTATAGATATATAGAAGTCAGATGTTTGTGATTTGTGGATAGCTTCAAGTTTCTTTTTATTAAAAGAATTTCTGAAATTGACTTATTTACACTTCTGAATACTGTAAAAGCAAATTCATAGCTAAAGAAAAGCTGAAAATGGAAGCCATTACTTATTTAATTGTACAGTAACTGGAAGGGAAATAATTGTGTTTTTTTTTCTTTTAGAATATTTTTCCATGGTTTCATGACTCATGATTCACCCCACCCCTTTTGTCCCCCTACCAGAGCTTACAAGCAGTTCCACTGGGTTATAAATGTTTCAGTGTTCAATACCTGTTTCCATGTTATTAATATTTGCAATAAAGTGAACTTTTAAAGTCTACATCCCCAATCATATCCCCATCAAACCAGGAGATCAAGCAAATATTTTCTTCTATGTTTCTACTCTCACAGTTCTTTTTCTGGATGTGGATAGCATTCTTTCTCCTAAGTTCCTCAGAATTATCTTGAATCATTACATTGCTGCTAGTAGAAAAGTCCATTATGTTCGATTGTACCACAGTGTATCTGTCTGTGTGTACAATGTTTTCCTGGTTCTGCTCCTCGCACTCTGCATCACTTCCTGGAGGTCTTTCCAGTTCACATGGAATTCCTCCAGTTCATCATTCCTTTCGGCACAATAATATTCCATCAGAAAGAAATCATTCTACTTATTTCACAATCCATCTACAAGCATTTATGCACAAGGTACATGATACATATTAAAGATATAAAGAACAACAAAATACATATCTCCAGCCCTGATGCAACTACTAGTATGGTAAAAATCATGTGTCAACATATTAGTAAGTAGTTTTATATAAATACAAGGCAAAATACAAGGTAAATATGAGGCAGGGTGGGAGGAGGAAACAGCAACTAAGAGTATCAGGCAAGGCTTCATATAAGAAGAAACATCTGAAATGAGCTTTGAAGAAATGTAGGGATTGTAAGAGAGGTAGGTAGCTATATGGTTCAGTGGAATAAGAATGCTGGGCCTAGAGTCAAAAACATCTGAGTTCAAATTCAACCTCAGATACTTAAAAAACAAAAACAAAAAACTGTGTGACACAAACCAGTCACTTAACCTCTGTTTTGGAGATAAGTAGGTGGCTCAGTGGATGGAGTTTTGAGCTTGGAGTTAGGAAAAAAACTGAGTTCAAATCTGACCTTACAAAGTTATATTGCCAAGTACTTAACCTCTGTCTGCCTGAATCAATCCAATAGACAGTATCCCCATGAAATTGTCTGCAGAGTCAAAAAGAGTCAGACAAGACTGAATGAATGAAAAATTAAAAAAAAAGGAATCTATGAGGCAAAAGTGAGGCAGAGGGACAGCCTATGAAAAAGGATGGAGAGGTGAGATATAATATTGTGTAGGAGAAAAAGCAAATTGAACAGCTTGATTAGGTCATGGAATACATGAAGGGGAGTAATTTATCTGAAATAATGAGTCTGGAAAAGTAAACGAGAAAAACTGATACTCTAAATGTTAAGTAGAGGCACTTATATTGATACTATAGGAAAAAATGCTTCTTAAAGAGGCTATTGACATAGCCTGACTTAATTTTTAGAAATATCTAAAATGGTATTTCTCTGGAGTAGGGTGTTGGACAAAAAGTAAACATCAGGAATTGTGCTGAGCTTTACAAATATTATTTCATTTGATCTTCATGATCACCTTGGGAAGTAGGTATTTTAATGATTCCCATTTTACAGCTGAGGAAAATGAGACATTCAGCAGTTAAATGATTTGCCCAGGGTCACACAGATAATAATTATTTGGGGACAGCTTTGAATTCAGGGAGTGTTAACAGAGGGGAGAGATTGAATGAAGAGAGATACCAATTTAAAGGCTAAAAGTGTACAATATTCAGGAGAGCAGTGATGATCAGATTAACATTTGTAATAATGAAAATTAATGTAATATGTAAAAATTAAAATGGTACATGTAATATTTAGAAGTTGGTTTTGTTAAATACTAATAGTAAAAGAAATTGATGTGGTTGCTGTTTATAAAATTAACTCTTAAGTCATGAGGATGATAGTAGCTTTTAACAATTTAATTTAATAAAAATATAGTATAAGAAAGAAATAAGAAAAGAAGGAAGGAAGGAAGAAAGGAAGGAAGGAAGGAAGGAAGGAAGGAAGAAAGGAAGGAAGGAAGGAAGGAAGGATAAGAGGAAGGAATAAAGGAAGGAAGGAAAGAAGTGGAAAGTTTTTTTTTTTCCTAGTCTACTACTCTAAAGTCTGATAAATAGAATTTCAGTTTGCTCCCCATTAAGGTTCTGATCTCCATGTGGCAGTCCATCTTCAGAGGAAGGGTCTTATCAGCCCACAAGGGTTTCTTCCATGGAGCCACCCACATCATATATAGTAAAAGAATCAATCCCAGCAAACTCACACCAAAGACCTCGATCTCCTCTATGGTCTCACCTTTTATAGCCCTTTTCTCCACATCACTTCCTGACTCTCTGAGCTGGATTATCACATCTTAGGAACCAATCAAAGTCTCTCTCACTCGGACCCATAACCCTTAGTTCCAGGTCATGTTCCTAGGGCTCTTTGGAGCATTCCAACCACCTAATGGAATGGGTTGGAGGAGAAGAAAGTTCAGGACCCTGGAAGAAATGGGTTCCCTTTACACATATTTTAGTTATGAATGGAGAAAAGTGATATGTGTACTTGAAAATAAAAGACCAGTAATTTATTGCATGTGTGAACTTGGAAAAATCACTTAAACTTCATCTTTTCATATTTAAAACCAGAAAGTTTAGATTGATAACCTAGAATTTAATTTTAACCCTCCGGTCCTAGAATAGATAAGATTTGACACATAATTGGATATTTAATTTTCCTTTTTTGAAGCAATTCAAGTAAATATTTAGAGATTGAACTTATTTCTTTGTTTTGGTCAATACCTTTACTCATGCAATTCAGCACTGTCAAAGAGTTGCATAGAACCCTGGGAACTTAAGGGAGTTGCTTAGTGTCAAATAGTTATCTGTGTAAGAGACGTAATTTGGTGTCTTAGGTCTTCCTGGCTTCAAGGACAGCTCTGAATCCACTCCATACTTCTGCCTCTCTATTTAAGTACTAAAAATGATTAGAAATATATAATGATTATGCCAATCATGATGGAATAGAGGTTAAAACATTCATCTCTAAACAAGACATCCAAATGCTTCTGAATCAAATATGAGACCATGAAGCAGATTTGGCAAGCAATGAATAGTTTGTCTCAGTTTCAAATTTCCACTTCCTGTTATAAGGATTTGACCATTAACTAGGGCACTAATCAAGTACTTTAGTCACAAAGATTTTTATTTATGCTCGTTACTTCTTCAATAACCCAAACCAAGATCTACTTATTTATATCCATTTGAGACTTTTAAGTTATCAAACTTTTCGAATGATTTGATTTGTATTAAATTTGATGGAATCGGCTGCATAGAGTATTTTGTTTTTGCTATGGCTCCACTCATTTGTAATGAGCATGCTCCAATGATGAAAATGAAATTGCAAGGTAAATAAATTTCTATGGTTCAATGAATACATTATTAAGAGCATGTGCCACAGTGATAGATAAAATACCATAGCTTTCAGAAAAAAAATGTGTCCTTTAGAGACAGACCAATAAGTATTAAAAGAGGGGGATAGAAAAATATTTTGGAGCTGTGTGATTAGGAATGCTAAACGTGCATATTATACAGTGGGCAGTGAAGAAAAAAGAGAAAAAAGCTATGTCAAATGGTTCTAAATTAATGTAGCCTTCAAGGATGGGGACAGCTGTGTAATAAAAATTGCCTTCTTGCCCTCCACACTGTTTTGAATGATTCAGAAAGAAGTTAGCAAAATATATTTCTAATGTTTTCTTATTCCATACTGGCAAGAGTAATAGGAAAAAATAGAAGATAATTCAAACTATTCCCTTTATTAATTCCTTACAGTATTTTAGCTGTCTGGTTTCTTGCACAGCATTCAAGCTGAGTGCTATACATCAAAATAAGAATGCTCTACAGATTTCTTCTATTTCTATTACAATGCCAGGAATAGATTAATCAAATACCTACCACAAATAAAGTTACTTTAAAAGAAAACATTAATTTGAAAGCTTTGTGTATGCAGTGCAATGTGATAAAATTCCACACATAAGTAAAAAAGTGTGTAATGTTATATTTTTAAAAAGATTTATGAGATGTTTTAAATCAAAAGGAACCAAGGCAGATAGGCAAGAATTAGAAAAAAAAAGTCAATTAAGAAGCATTTCTTAGCATTTTGCTATATGCCAGGCAATGTCTTAAGCCCTGGGAGAAAATGAAAGGGAATCACTGGGAACTTATTGTTAAGTGCCTCCTGTGTTCATGATATGATATATCTTGTTGAATTCCAGCTTCTTTAGGGGAATATACGATGGGGAATGGACTGAAGCCTGAGGTGCACACACCCTGAATAGTACTCAAAGGCAATACAGGAAATGCTTTCTGTGAAAATAGTGGAAGATTTCTCCAATCTCCATTAATTTCTGCCTTCAAGAGTGACAGGACATTCCTGAAGTTGCTGGGATAATAATTCAAGGACAAGTAGGAAATGAAGTGAGAAGTGCAAATTCACACTTCTACTTATCCTTTATATGCCTCTGTTCATCCCTCTGGTAACCTGCAAGATCCCTGACATTTCTTATTTCTAGTATCGCTCCCTTCTAGAATAATAACTTTATAACATAAAGCTTTTGGGCCTCTGGTAGTTTTGTTTAAATGAGAAATTGTCCTGCAGGGCTTTTTTTTTTATCTTCTGCTTTTATTGATATTATCGAATTGAGATAACAACATATTATTATTTTTAAAAGAACTGTCCTATATGCTACCTTTTTGATGATTTTTTCCCAATGACCAATATGCACACATATTTCTAGATAAACTGAATCCTAATAATCTTGACATTCTTGCCACAAATAAAACCAGGAGAAAGAAGGGAGTTACAACTAAATGAAAAGATGGCTCATAATAATCCTTGGAGAGAGGCAAAGAAATGAGTGTGCAGAGTGTGTTTTACCTCACACACAAAGGCAACAAATAACATCATATCATGGGATATTTGTCATCACATATTATTGTAATAGTGATAAAACTATGGAAAAAAGAATATCATGAAAATAATTTCAGGTTATGAACCAACACTGCTTACTAAAAATGAAGTGCTGGGGAAATTCTATGTAGACCTCACTGACAATCCAAAATAAATCAGCGTTTAATCTGATATTAGAAATTAGTGTAAAAGTGTGAGGAGTTGAGGAATGGGGAAAAATATATATGTATATATATATATGTCTATGCAAATATACATATATGATAACCTGGATCAGGAAAAAAGAAGCAAAGGAAGTCAGAGATTAATAGATTATACCTAACATTTATATTGATAAATGTTGGACACTTTCTTCTAGAAAAGAATTGGTAATGTGTTAGCTATGACAATGATCAAATGGCATCATAAAGAATGAATCTCATTTAAGTTTAATAGATAGAAAAAATTTGTTATTGAAATGTCATTTATCCTTGAATCAACTGTCTGTGTACAGTCACATTATCGCTTCTTCAAAGGTAAGATCAGAATCAGTACGGAAAAAGAAGAAAGAATAATAATGAGAAAAAATATTTCATATAAAATAGAGTTAGCTTAACTGAGGTATTTTTAAAGTTATACTGCTAAATGGTTTTTAATCCACTTTTTAAAGATTCTAGTCCTTCTATCAGCTCATTAAGCAGAGTTGTTTTTATAATCAAGTCAACAATCTTGCACTTAAAAATTAAAAGGAAAATTTTGAAGATCCACCTTTGGTTTTGCCATCCTTATTGTTCATTTCAATGCTCAATTTCCTGTTGTACAATTAAAATTAAGATTATGATGATGTTTAATTAAAACAAATTATATATTTGCCAATCATATGTGCATACATTTTTTAACTGGGTAGTAACAGTTGCCCAAACTAAAGTATTTATCTTTCAATAAAGGTCTACATTTGGCTAAAATGAAAATAAAGTTAATGCTGAAGAAGCAATATTATTTTTACATGTTTCTTCTAGGCGCCAGTGGATCAGGAAAATATAATATTTTTTAAAACATTCTTTCCTTTTAGAAGGCAAAGATGTTTTGAACAACCAGAAAGAGTATATATTGGACTCTAGAAAGCTGTACTTTCATCTGTCATTTACTACCTTATCAAAAACCTCTCCCAATCACACAGATAGATGCAGGTCAACATCTGTCTGAAGAAATCTATTCTTGATGTACTAGGAGAAAAAAAAATACATTCAATGAGGTACGCTGTAAAAAGCTGTTTAGCAGTTTAAAATAATTAGTATCCTTTTGAATGTTTGTAACTCATCTATTCCAAAAATATATATTCTGTTTCTCTCGTAAATAATTTAGTTTTCATTTATTGGAAGCCCAAAGTTCAAATTAGTCTAGTAATTTATAAACATCTCCTAATTTCTGTCTTGTTTCCTTCTAATTGACCAAAGGGAAAAAATGCATGAGTAGGCTGAATAAGAAATATATATTAAAGTCATCCTGGGAGGGTAGACCTGATTGAAGGAGTACTTAAATGATATCCTGGAAGAGTGGGATTAACTGAAGCCAGCTCTAAATTTATGCTAAAAAAGCAACAAGTACTTTGTAGCTTATTTTAGAAAATTCTACATAGAAATATAGAAATATTTATGGAAATAACAATAAATATCCATATTATTCTGGAATAAAAAAAGAACAAGGAGGTATAGATAATATGTGAATTGACCCAGTTAGTGCACAACAAGACTTTGACAGGATAAGTAAATCAAATAAGATGAAATTTAACTAGTTCAAACCAAAAGCCCTCCGATCAGGTTAAAAATTATCAGTACATGTATACTTTGAGGAAGCATGTTAAGACAAGAAATCATTTTAAAAAAACTGAAAGTTTTAATGAATTAAGATCAATATGAGTCAATGGTGCCAAATTATAATAAAAAAGATAACAAGTTCTCGGTTTAAATGAATAGAAGCAGAGTAATCAGCATAAAACCCACCCTACTTTGGTACTTTGCTAGAGTTATATATTATCTACAATTAATGTTTCTTGCAAGTCACATATTTTATACAATGATACTGATAAGATGAAAATATGTATTTTTATAGCCCTACTATGTGACAGGCACTGTATTAAGCATTTTATAATTATTATCTCATTTTGAGGAGAGTAAAAAGTATTTAAGAGGAGGCTAAAGGAGGAAATAAGCATTCATTAAATGCTAACTATGTGTGTGGTACCATGCTACATGCTTCATAGGTATCTCAATAGATGAAAGAGGATCGTTTAATGATGACAGGATTGGACATTTTTCATACAAGGATCATTTAAAGAAGAAGAAGACATTTAGCTTGCAAAACAAAAACCTATTTTGGGGTTAAGAATGAGGGAGGATTAGTTCTACAGCATTTTGAAGAACCATCATCAGCAGAATAATTAGCTTTGTTATTTCTCAATACAAAGTATGAAATATGAGCAGTGGGGATGGAGGGCATAGGGGGGGTTGTTAATGATAGAGAGAGGGCAGAAGACTTAGGATCAGAGTCTTAATCCATATAGAAGTGTCCTTGTAGGGTTGGACAACACTGAGAATAGAATGGTCAGGTGGAGAGGAAGTGAGGCACTTAGCAATTGAATACATTAAGTAGAGGCTGAATGATGACTTGAAATAAAGGCAGGAGTGCCTATTCTTAATTTCTGAGATTATGTGTTTCTGAAAATATGTGTTCCTCTTGGTTTAGTATTTCAATTTCAATTTTCTTTAAAATGTATAAATGAAAGTTAAAAGCATATAAAAAATAATTGTGCATATCCTTCATGCCGTTTGTGTCTGGCATTTTCTTTTCTTTAAAAAAAACTGATTTGATACATTAAACGTATTTGAAGCAATTCCATTTACAAAGAGAAAAAAAAAAACTTGCTGCAGCCATGGGCCATTTCTTACTGACTGACTACTTTGCATCATGACAAATATAAGTATATACACAAGATCAATCCATTTCTATGTTGGAACATCAATCATTTTGAAAAGCTGATTATATTTTCTACAAAGAAAACACCAGATATAACTGATTCTAAGGACAGGTTTAAACTTCTAGCTAAGCAGGTGGCATATTCCATAACATCAGTCAAAACCAAACTCCTTAAACCCCTACTGTTAAGAACAAGTTCACCATTTCAAGCATCTAATTCTTCATGTCAGTACCATCACCTTCATAAGTAAAATGCTACCATCTGCTCTATTTCATAGCCAGGGAAAATGGCTAAGCAGAAAGTTCAGTTGAGTTAATGCATACACAAGCTGATGAATTATTATACATATGTTGAAGTCTGCTTGATTGATTGCTAAAAACAGGACATGATTTTAATATATCACTTGGGTTAAATTCTAAGCACAAACAAAAGTTTATCCATAGGAACTAGCATGAATAAAATGAATCTCCTTATCTCTACTTCTGTTACCTCAATGTAGCATGAAGGCAACAATGGGTTTTTCAAGGTTAAGGCAACAAAGTAAATGCTTTGCCAGGTTTAAACAAATTGGCAAAGCTGCATGAAAAGGCTGGCTGATGTAGTGTGTTTTTATAGATTCTCATAATTATTTATTTTGCCATATTATTATTCTTATTGTTATTGATAAAAACCATACATTTCTACTGATAAATACAATCAAACAAGACACAGAGGAGTTCCAGTCCCAGTCAGTTGAGATACTACACATATCAATGAAATTGGAGATTTGTGGTAACAGCAGTGACTAGCTGAATAATATAAAATATACAGTTAGAATTTATTTTGTTGAACTTGTAAATGATTAAAGAGAATATTTTTTTCTCTATTAAAAAGGGTATCCGTTTTTTAATTAGTAGAGCTAGATTCAGATTTTTCATTAGATACTTGCTAGCTGTGTGATTATTGGGGAGTCATTTCTTTTCATTCAAAATATAGGTTTTCTCATTTGTAAAATGAGGTTTATTGAATTGGTTATTTCAAAGGATTGTAGTAGGAATGAAGATACTTTGAAAATCATAAAACACTAAATAAATCTGAAATTGTATTCCTCAAAGTGTAGCTGCTTTCTTGTTGTCAATTAGGAGGATGATTTTTGAGAAGGAAAAAAGAAGCTTTTAATGCCCTAATAGTTTCCAGGGATATTCATAAGGTTCAAGATATATGGAGTTCTCTCTTTATAGGAAAAATTATATTGAATTAAAAACATTTTGTACAAAAATAACCAAATCTAAATGAGATTAGAAAGTAAAAAACAAGCTAGAAAAATTATAATAAATTTTACTTATAAAGTTCTAATTTCTCAAATTTCTAGAGAACTAAGTCAAATTTATAAGAATACAATTCATTCTCCAAGTGACAAATGATCAAAGGATATGAAAAAGAAATTCTCAGAAAAAGAAATAATAATTATATGAAAAAATGTTTTAAATCACTGTTGATTAGAGAAATGTAAATTAAACAATTCTGAGGTATCACCTTACACCTATCAGTTTATGGCTAAATTGGGACACTAATGCATTGTTGGTAGAATTGTGAAATAATTCAACCATTCTATACAGTAATTTGGAAATGTGTCTAAAGGGGTATAAAACTGAACATATGATTCCATAATACTTCTACTGCATCTGTGTACAAAAGAGATCATACAAAGGGGGAAAAGATCTACGTGTTTAAATATTTATAGCAATTCTTTTTGTAGTGGCAAAGAATTGAACAATGAGGGGATGTCCATCAATCTGGTAATGGCTAAAAAAATTATTATATATGTTGGTGATGGAATACTATTGTGCTATAAGAAATGATAAGCAAGATGATTTCAGAAAAAGCTGGAAAGGTCTATGTGAACTAATGCAGTGTGAAATAAGCAGAACGAGGCAAACATTAAACATAGCAATAAGGTAGGGTGATTGTGAAAGACTTAGCTACTCTTAGCAATATCTGGAGAATAAACTAAAGAACTAGGTGAAATAATTAATAACTTTAGCAAAGTTGCAAATTACAAAATGAAACCACATAAATGATCAGTTTTTCTATGTATTACCAATAAAGTTTAGCAACAAGAGATAGAAAGAGGAATTCCATTTAAAATAACTCAAGATAATATAAAATACTTTGGAAATGACTTGCCGGGACAAACATAGGAATTATATAAACATAATTACAAAATATTTTTCATAAAAACAAAGAATGAGGGGCAGCTGGGTAGTTCAGTGGATTGAGAGTCAGGCCTAGAGACGGGAGGTCCTAGGTTTGAGGGGAAGGAGGGAGACAATTTGGATCTTATAATTTAAGAAAATGGATTTTAAAAAATGCTATTACATGTAATTGAGAAAATAAAATATCTGAATAAATAAAGAGAAAAAGACAAGGTTTTTCTTAGAAAGTTCTATATGAAATAAACTGGAAATTTTAGGCTGAAAAGCCATCTCAATATTTTTAAAGCAAAATTGATTATATTCCAATATGGAAAAAATGTTACCTGTAACTCTTTAAATTATTTTCATGATCATAAAAGATATAATAAATACTCATAGGCAGAGGTTGTGGTACTAAGCTCTTTAACATGATATCTAAAAAAATTAGGGGAAAAAAGAGGATCTTACTAAGAGAATCATGAATAATAAGGTAAAATATACCACATAAAAAGGTGCCCTGGGGGTGTGGTGGGAATACTATTATGCAAAGGGGAGGAAGAGAATGGTGACAGGTAATAATTAGACTTTACTCTCAGTGGAATAGGTTCTGAGAGAAAAAAGAACCTTCAGATTCAATGAGATATTGAATTCTATCTTACTCTATAGAGAAGTAGAAAGGTAATAAGGAATAGGGAGTTTGGAGAGGGGGAGAATTAAAAAGGAGGGAAAGGTTGGTGGGGCGATGACCAAAAGATCCTAAGGAGAAACAGGAGGGGAATAAGAAGGGAGGGTGGGAAGGAAAGTAAAATAAGGGTAAAGAAAAGGGAGACTGATTAAAATCAAAACACTGGTATAGAAAGAAATGATGAAAGAAGAAAGGGCAGGATTAAAAGAGAAAATCAGAATAATGGGGAATACACAGAAGGTAATCATAACTCTGAATGTGAATGGGATGAACTCATACATAAAGTAGAAGCAGACACCAGAATAGATTAAAAACCAAAATCCTACCATATGTTTTCTACATGAAACACACATAAGGCAGGTAGACAGACACAGGGTAAAGGTAAGAGCAGAATGTATTGGGCATCAACTTGGAAAAAGAACGCAGGAATCAAAATCATGATATCTGACAAAACCAAACTAAAAACAGATTTGTTAAAAGAGTGAGGGAAGATAATTATATCCTGATAAAAGACAGTATAGACAATGAAGAAATATCTGTACTCAACCATGTATGCAACAAATAGCATAACAACCAGATTTTTAAAGGAGAAACTATTGGAGCTTAAGGAGGAAATTGATAGTAAAACTATATTAATGGGAAACCTGAACCTTTCTCTATCAAATCTAGATAAATCAACCCAAAAAATAAATAAGAAAGAAGTAAGAGATGTGAATGAAATCTTGGAAAAATTAGTTAGTAGATATATGAAAAAAGTGAATAGGGATAGATAAAAAGGAATATACCTTCTTTTTGTCTGTACATGGTAAATCTACAAAGACTGACCATTGTCTAGGGCAGTGATTGGCAAACTACGGCCTGAGGACCAGATGCAGCCCCCTGAAATGTTCTATCTGGCATCACAACATCATTCCTAATCTTTTTTTTTTTAATTTAATTTATTGGAGGAGTTCCGGGTTAAGATGGCGGCAGAGTAAGAAGCAGCTCTTAACCTCTCCTGACTGAAACACACAAAACTCCTCAAGGGGACATAAAAACAAGTCCAGACGAACATAGGAACCCCACAACAGGGCACAGCGTGGAAGGTAC
>NW_025392900.1:0-6562 GCF_016433145.1 Gracilinanus agilis
GGACTTGCCCAGGGTCACACAGCTGGGAAGTGGCTGAGGCCGGGTTTGAACCTAGGACCTCCTGTCTCTAGGCCTGATTCTCACTCCACTGAGCTACCCAGCTGCCCCTTAAATGAAGATTTTTAAAAATATTTTTGTGGTATGTTTTTTTAATTGGTAAATATTTTCTTTCCCACACTAGAAAAAAAGATAAAAAAGATAAAAAGATAAAATATCTTTAAGAAATATAAACTTGAGGGGCAGCTAGGTGGCTCAGTGGATAAAGCAGTAGGCATGGATTCAAGAGGACCTACTTTTTATCTCTTAGCTCTGTGACCCTGGGCAAGTCACTTTACCCATTTGCCTCTCTTGCCCTTCTGTCTTGGAATTGTTACTAACTTCCTTATTATTGTAGGGGGAAACACCATTCCCTCAAAACCACAGGCTCACAACCTAGGAATTGTACTTGATCTTTACTCTCTCTCTCTCTCTCTCTCTCTCTCTCTCTATATATATATATATATAGATAGATAGATAGATAGATAGATAGATAGATAGCTATAGATAGATAGATAGCTATAGATATATATAGATAGATAGCTATAGATATATAGATAGATATAGATATAGATATAGATATAGATAGATAGAAAAAAGTAAGGGTTTTTGTTGTTATTGTTGTTGTTTTTTAAACCCTTACCTTCCGTCTTGGAGTCAATACTGTGTATTGGCTCCTAGGTAGAAGAGTGGTAAGGGTAGGCAATGGGGGTCAAGTGACTTGCCCAGGGTCACACAGCTGGGAATTGTCTGAGGCTAGACTTGAACCTAGGACCTCCCGTCTCTAAGCCTGGCTGTCAATCCACTGAGCTACCCAGCTGCCCCCGAAAATAAGGGTTTTTTTAAAAAAAGAAAGATGTACTTTGTCCATGTGCCAAAATGCATGCCACATCCTGCCTATTATCCTATCACCTTTCTGTCTGGTGATTTTTAACTGACTCATCTGCTGATTATCCATACAGAGCTTACTTAAGAAGCATGAAGCTTTGGAGAATGATTTTGTAAACCATGAGACTAGAGTACAAGAAATATGCATTGAAGGAGAAGACCTTCTGAGCAAGGTAAGTGAGGAGATCATGGCTTACCTTTTTTTAATCTGAAAAGAGTGACTATAAGTCTATTTAGCCAATAGGAAAAAGAAGAAACCATTGTTCTGGGCATTCATTTTGGTTGCTTCCAATCCTTGAAACATTCTCCCTAGTCTGCCTCAATTACTGATGTCCCTGGCTTCCTTTAAGTCTTAACTAAAATTCCATCTTCCACATAAAACCTCCCCAACTCCTCTTATTTCCAGTGCCTTCTCTCTGTTAATGATTTTCTATTTATCATCAATATAGCTTACTTTGTTTAGTTTTGTTTGTGTGATATTCTTTACCACCACCCTTAGAGTGTAAGGATCGTGAAGGCAAGCATTGTCTTTTTGCCTTTTTTTTTTTTTGGTATCCACATAGCTGAACCCAATGTTCAGAGCAATCATTTAATAAATGCTTATTGATTGATTTTCTTCCTTTCCTCCCTTCTGTACTGGTCATATTATGGAATAGAGAAATTTTGAGTAATAAGCTCAATTATCGCATTATATATTGTATATATCCTACTTATTTATATTTATGTTAAATAATTTCCCTTTGTTTCACAAACAGAAACACCTTTCCCTCCTGCTTGTTCCTTACCTATATGTGTTGTTTCCCTCTATGAGGTATATAATCTCTTTAAGGGCAAGGCCTGTCTCTCTTGTCTCTCTTTTGTATTTTCATCCCTACCTACTCATTAGTACAGTGCTTGACATATATTAATCATTTGATAAATACATTTTTATTAATTAATTCATATAACACCCCCAACAAAGTATAATCTCCTTGAAGGGAAGGTCTATATAATTTTTCTTCTTTGTTTCAACCAGCATCTAATATGGTTTTCACATATAGCGGGTACTTAACAAAATTGTGAACAGATTCATTTATTTTAAAGATGCAAGCTACCTTAAGGATGAACTAGTCCAATCTTTTCATTTTACAGATAAAGAAATTGAGACCAAGAGTATTTTTCTCTGGGACAGGCAGATAGGATAAGGTAGTTCCAGGATTCAAATACAAATCCTCTGTCTCTTGATATGTTTTTAACTACATCACAGCTTTCTCCCCCATCAACATTCATTCACTAAATTTCTAGGAATTATTTATAAGTATTTATCATTACTGAATCTAATTGTACTCACTGTATTTGACCTCTCTCAGTAATCTGCCTCTGAAGGGGTTAAACTAGGTGATGTCTTTGGTCCTTTTAAAGCTATAAATCCTATGATCTTATAATCTTGTGGATACTTGGGCAAAATGGAAAGGAAGGGGATAATTGGGCAGCTCTCCAATACTAACAAACCACTCCTGGTGATTTTATAGACTATAGAATCAAATGGGCCATTCCATTGGCCTGGAAGTCAATTATTATATTCATTCATTGTTATGTAGATAGATTCAGTGAAATAGAAGGGAGACAGAGAAAATTCCTTTATAATTAGATATATCCAAGAGTGAATGTTCTGCCTCAGGAGGTAGTTAGAAATCCTACCACCATTTCCCATCACCAGTGGAAGCAGGATGACCATTAGTTATCCTCTTAGTCCTATTTATTTAATGGCATTCTCTTCTAATAGGACAGAAACACTCCCTGACCCACCAAACACCCACACACATAAACATACACACCCCTCCTTCCCAGGTCAGAAAGATAATCATGTTCAAATTATATGGGAAGCATTCCAAGTTTTTAGCCTTGGCCTGGATAAGCTGTCAGTTGGCATTAATAAATATTCCTTGATTGATTGGTTGATTCCTTTCCTTCCCTTCTATCCCTGTGAGACAGGAGGACACACAGCACAAAGACAAAATCACAGCCAAGATCAATGGTTTGAAGTCAAAGATCCCTGCTTTAGCCAAGGCAATTGCAGCCTGGAAGGCCCAGTTGGAAGAGGATGCTGCTTTCCAATTGTTTAACTGGAAGGCTGATACAGTGGAGTCCTGGATAGGTATGACTTGAATGAGCTCAGTATTATCTACATTCTCAATTTCCTTGCTCATAAAATGAGAACATTGTCCTAGAAGATTTATAAGTATTTTAAAATAGTTAATCTTATTATCTTGTGATCCTACTGGCTCACTTTAGAAAGAAACAACTTTAAAAGGCATTATACATTCTAATGACTCAAAATTCTCAGTTAGGAAGTTCTTTGTGGTATCTAGTCTAAATGTTTCTTCTTATCCTTTAAAGAAATTTGCTCCTTCTCTTTTCATCCTCCAGCCCTCTCCCATAAATTGTTATTGTACTTATGGCTGTGTCTTATGCTTTTCAGCTGAAAAGGAATCTTCTCTGAAGATCAATGGTAATGGAGGAGACCTTGCTGCTTACCGTATGCTACTCATTAAGCAGGTAAAATGGGAGCTACCACTTACTAGAGGGAAACCAATGGAAGAGTAGGAGTTTTGAGCAATGAAAGACCTGAGTCTTTCATTGGGAAGGAGGGGGAAGCCTTATCCTCTTAAATTATTTTGATTTTCTATTGTGAATTTTTACCAAGTAGGGATTTTTATAATCCAGACTCCTAGGGATTCTGCTATCAGAATTCTTTTTTTGAGATCCATCTTCCAAAATTCTTCACCTGTTTATTGCCCAAGGAAAAGGCAATATGTGGTATAGTGAATAGCTAGCACCTTTGGTTGGAGAGAATCAGGAGACCTGAGTTTTAGTAGAGGTCCTACTTTCAGCTACCATCTATAAAATGAGGACTTTGGATTATGGGAACTCTAAAATCTTTTCTATCTTTCATCTTATCAATCTATTTCTTAGCTTCTGAAAAAGCCACAAAATTTAGATAAAACTCTGCTCTCAACTTTAATGGAAATTGTGTTCTGAAATGTGTTATTCAATCATCAAGTATTTATTAAGAAATCATTGTATACAGAGTTACTTGCTACACTAAAGGGATCTACAAAATTTAGATAAGATTCTCCTATTTGGCTTAATAGAGCTTATATTATTATAATGGGATAGTGAATGAATAATTTAATGACCAAACACTGGCTCCTGCTTCTTTTTATGACACCAGATATAATCCTCATTGAGTGTGATGGAGTAGAGAGTATATAAGATTTGGAGTTTAACAATTGGGGTTCAAATCCTAGCTCTCTTATTTGTTCCCTAACCTTGTTTTTCTTACCCTCAGTTTCCTTTATATATAAAATGAGAGTATTGGGATAGATCTGTTCTAACTCTAAATATATAATTCTTTTAATTTATGGTCCATGAATCTCCTAAGTAGGCCCTGTCTTGGTCATCATTCCAATCCTCACAAACCCTTTTTAAGTTCCTCAAATTTAGGGGATTGCCAAGTGTAGATGCTCCCTTAGTCTCTACATAGATTATTCCCTACTTTATTCCCTCTCTATTGCCTTTCTATAGGATACACTGGATGATGGCCTGAAAAGCTTTGAGCACGAGCGGCTGTCAGAAATAACAGACTTAAAAGATCAACTGGTGGCAGAGGAACACAGCAGGGCAAGTGCCATCGAAGACCGGCATGCTGCCCTTCTCAAACGCTGGGACCAGCTACTGGCTGCCACTGCAGCCCGAAGGGCAAAGCTGTTGGAGGAGCAGCTCCCCCTTCAGAAGGTAACACCCCAAGGGGGAGAAATTCGTAGCATCTTTGCTAGCAATGAACCCAGCATAAACCCCAGACACAGTTTTTGCAATGGGAGGGATTCTGACTATAATCGAACAGTAGATCCACCAGTAATTATTAAAGGGTTATATAAGGAGATAAGCAAGTGGTCAATTCCATTCCCTTCCCCACCTCAGTGTAATGAAGCTAAATGTTTTATGGTGGGGCCATATGTACTGAGGTTTTCATGCTTATATTACCAGTGACTTAATCTTTTAACTAGTCCCATGGAAAACACCACTCATCTTCTGGGTCTGACTTGATCACTTTGACCTGCTCAATTTAAGTTCCCAGTGACATACAATCACTATATGGTTATATTCAAATTTCTCAGGGTCTGAGGTACAACTCTTTCGAAGGGAAATACATTTCCTCTATTTGCCATGCTAGCTCTTCTCTCTCTCCAACCAACCAGCCATTCATAATGCAAGACATCCATACAGTGTGCATCACTTACACAACCAGCTGATTATAATAGTGACTTTTTAGATCTTAAATAGAACCACTTACTTAATAATAAGGATAAAGAAATAATGCTAAATATTATGTAATAATAATAATATTTATAATATTACACAATTTATTATATATAATATCACATTAATTTATAGATAGCAATAAATTAAAGCAAATACATAAATAATAAAATACATTATGATGTATATAAGTCCAGATCACACTCTTTCACCAATGCACTCAATAAATGGTGAAGAGTGGACATGAATATGGAGGAATTTAGCAGGGAAACACATGAAAGAGGAGGAAAACACATGTTTTTAGGGTATCTCTCAACTCTAGACTGTAGACCTCAATGTTACTGGTTCCTTAAGAATCATCCATATCACATGAAACTGCTTTTCTGTGAAAGTAGACTCTTCAGCAGCTAGCTAGCCTTCTCTTCTCTAAAATACCTAAAACTGTAATATCATACATTATGTAATAGCTATAATTGCTGATAACTAATATTTATATAACCATGTGCCAGACACTTTGCTAAGTGCTTTTCAATTATTATCTCATTTGATCTCATGATAATCCTAGGAGAATGGGTGCTATTATTATCCCCATTTTATTCATTTATCCCCATCTTAATAGACAAGTGCTATTATTCTCCCCATTCTACAGTTGGGGAAATAAAGGAGATAGAGATTAAGCGACCCGCCCATGGTCACATAACTAGTTAAGTGTCTCAGGCTCAATTTGAACTCTGGTCTCTAGACCTAGTACTCTACCCACCATGCATCTTAATTGCCTTCAACATAGCATTTCCAGACTTTTTCAATAACCAACACCCTCAAATAAAATTATATTTAGAAAGTGTTAGCTCTTAATAAGAATAGCAGTTCATTAAAAGCCAGATAACTGCTAAGTTAATCAAACTGACTCTCTCTGGGCTATATAATCAATTATTTGCTCATTAAAGTTTTTTTTAACATTTATTAATAAACATTTTTAACATGGTTACATGATTCATGCTCCTACTTTCCCCTTCACCCCCGCACTCCCCCCTCCCATGGCCGACGCACATTTCCACTGGTTTTGTCATGTGTCCTTGATCAAGACCTATTTCCAAATTGTTGGTGGTTGCATTGGTGTGGTAATTTCGAGTCCACATCCCCAATCATGTCCACCCCGACCCGTGCGTTCAAGCAGTTGCTTTTCTTATATGTTTCCTCTCCTGCAGTCCTTCCTCTGAATGTGGGTAGCATCTTTACCATAAATCCCTCAGAATTGTCCTGGGTCATTGTATTGCTGCTGGTACAGAGGTCCATTACATTCAATTTTACCACAGTATATCAGTCTCTGTGTACA
>NW_025392901.1:0-6602 GCF_016433145.1 Gracilinanus agilis
AAGGAAGGAAGGAAGGAAGGAAGGAAGGAAGGAAGGAAGGAAGGAAGGAAGACATAGAGACTAAATACTAGTACTGGTTAGGGGTGTATGGCCTGGGTCTGGAGTCAGGAGGACCTCAGTTCAAATCTGGTCTTAGACCACACTACATGTGTGGTCCTTTGCAAGTTACTTCCCCCTATTTGCCTCAGTTTCCTCATCTGTAAAACGAGGTGGAGAAGGAAATGGCAAACTATTCCTGTATCTTTGCCAGGAAAATCCTAAATGGGCTCATGAAGAGTCAGACAGGACTCTCGCCAGCTCCACTAACGTCCCCTCCTCCATAAACGAGATGGTAGCCAGAGAGCTTTGCAAACCTTCACCAGGTAGAGAAATGTTGGCTCCTGTTTCTGGTCCAAAGTCCCTTCCAACACAGACCCCTTCTGGTCTCCCACAGATATTTTTCAGGCAGAAATCAGAGTCCTCCCAAGAGGCAGAGCCCCTACCCCGGGCAGGCCCTGCTTCCTGACCTGAAGCCCCAGTGGGGCATTTCCTGTGCATGGGGGTGACTCACGGCGCTCTTCAGGGTCAGGAGACCTTCTGCTCAATCATTTAACAACCTGGCTTCCTGGGGCTGCCCCGGCCGCCATGCAGGCTGGCTCCACTCCGGGCAGGTTTGGGAGTTTGGCTGCTGCTCAATTTAGACGGTTCCTTCCTGCTGACCTCCAGTAGCCTCTCTCTGGACTCACATTCCAGAATGGGGATCCCCACTCCGAAAAACTCCAAGCAAGGTTTCCTCAGCAGCCATTGCTACAGGGTCCTCCTCTCCAGCGCAGTCTTTCACTGAGGGGACAGAAATGGAGATTCGGGGCTCCCTTCCGTGTCTCTGGGAGATTGTGGACACCAGGAGATTTTAAGCTACAGTGTGCCCCAGCTGGGTCTTGAGTCAGAAGGACTTGAGTTCATATCCTGCCTCAGACCTTAAGTGCTTTGTGATTCTAAGCAAATTATTTAACCTCTCTCAGCCACAGTTTCCTCACTTATAACATGAGGATAATTATAGCATCTCTCTAGAGATCCTGGGTTCAGATTTGGCTTCAGACATTGCTTGGCTGTATGACCCTGGGCAAGTCACTTAACCCCCATTGCCTGGCCCTTACCCCTCTTCCCTCTTAGAACCAAAACACAGGATTGATTCTAAGATGGAAGGTAAGGGGTTAAAAGAAAATAATAGCATCTACCTCCCAGCGTTGTTGGGAGGATCAAATGAGACAATGTCTACATAGCACGCTGCAAAATGTAAAGTGTTATGTGAGAGCGAGTCATCATTATCCTGTCAATCAATAAACATTTATTACGCAAATTAGGGCAGCTAGGTGGCACAGTGGGTAGAGCGATGGACCTGGAGTCAAGAAGACTCGAGTTCAGATCCAGCCTCAGATACTTGCCAGCTGTGTAGCCCTGGGCAAGTCACTTTACCCTGTTGGCCTCAGTTTCCTCATCTGTCAAAAGAGCTGGAGAAGGAAATGGCAAACCACTCCAGTATCTCTGCCAAGGAAACACCAAATGGGGTCACAAAGAGTTGGGTACAACTGAAATTACTGAATAACAACAAAATGTGCCAGGCGATGGGGTGGGGATGCAAAAAGGGGCAAAAGGTTGTCCTTGCCCTTGAGCAGCTTACACTCTCATGGGTCTCACAGTATTGTTATTATCATCAGCAACATCATTATTAATAGGTATCAAGGGATTCAAAGTAGCTCTGGGTTCAAATCTTGCCTCACACACTAGCTCTGAGACCCTGAACAAGAAATTTAATTTCTGAAGGGATTTAACTCTATAACTGCTAAAATCCCTTCCAATTCTAAAATCCGATCCTGTGCCTCAGGAGAATTCTCACCCAACCTTTGCCCGATATCATCCAGGCAATAAATGGGAGTCAGGATTTGAATCTCTGACACCAAATTCCCTTCTACTTCCCAGTCACTGAATGTCAGAGCTGGGAAAGAAACCCTAGAGATCAGTTAATCTCTGTCTCTCTGTCTGTGTCTCTGTCTCTGTCTGTCTCTGTGTCTGTCTGTCTGTCTCTCTGTCCTCCCTCTGTCTCTCACTGTCTCTGTCTGTCTCTCTGTCTCTTTCTGTCTCTGTCTCTCTGTCTCTCTTTCGGTCTGTCTGTGTCTCTGTCTCTCTCTCCCTCCACCTCTCATCACACACACACACACACACACACACACACACACACACACACACACACACACACACGACTGATAGGAGATCCAGTCATTTACCCACCAACCCTTCACTCTTCAACCCCCCAATTGAGTAAACAGGACCCAGCCTGTAGCATTAAATTCCTTGTTCCTCCTTAGATTTCTCAAATCAGTTTATGATTATTCAGTCATTTCAGCCATGTTTTACTATTTGAGAACCTTTCTGGGGTTTTCTTGGTAGAGATCCTGGAGTGGTTTGTCATTTCCAGCTCATTGACAGATGAGGAAACTGAGGCCAACAGGGTTGAGTGACTTGCCCAGGGTCACACATCTTTTTTTTTTTTAAATATCTGAAGAATTTTATTTAATTAATTAATTGAGACTATTTTTCCATGGTTCCATGATTCATGTTCTTTTCCCTCCCTTCTTCCCACCCCCCTCCCATAGCCAATGAGCAATTCCACTGAGTTTTACATGTGTCATTGATCAGGACCCAATTCCATATTATGGATATTTGCATTAGAATGATCTCGTAGAGTCCGCATCGCCAAGGTCACACATCTAATAAATGTGTGAGCCCACATTTGAACTCAGGTCTTCCTGACTCCAGACCCCGCACTCTAACCACCGTACCACACTGCTGACCCCAGATCAGTATATATCTAATCAATACCCGCCGTGTACAGGGCTCTGTGCTGAGTAATGATGAGGGATGGGGCCCCCGTCGCTGGCCGCATGGACCCTGCAGTCTCGTCAAACCGGGGTGCTCAAAGGTCCTTGGGGCGGGGAGTGGAGAGGCGGAAGGAAAGGTGCGTCTGGAGGAGATGGGCTCCTCTCTGCTTGCCTCAGCCCTGCGTGGCCATCGGTCCAAAGACCTGGCGCCTCCCTATCTTTCGCCCCTCGCCGTGCATCCTTCTTCCTCTTGTCCTTCTAGTGGCTTCCCATCTCCACGCCTTTGGCCGCCCGCCTTCCATGTCTCCAATGCTCTCCCTCCTCCCTGGTGCTTCTGAGAAGCTCTGACTTCCTTTCAGACTCAGCCCAAACCCCGTTTCCTTCTAGAACCCCCTCAGCAGCGAGAACCTTCCCCTCTAAGGAAGACTAGCGATTCCTCGAGGCCTGCCCTGCGCGTGTACCCCGAGGATGCCCAGTCCTGGAGGGCGACGTCCCATTTCTCATTTTTCTCTCTCCATCACGTTGTAGAGTTCTTGACACACTGAAGAGATGCTCCATCCATCTATTGGCTGTTTGATGAATGAATTGGCCTTAGACTTAGAGAGGAGACGGGCTCCAGGGGGCGACTAGCCCTCATTTTACAGACGAGGAAACAGAGGCCCAGAAAAGCTAAATGGCTTTGCCCAATTTCACCCCACTGGTTTAAATCCAGGGGCAGGGGGATGGACGGATTGACCTTGAAGAGGCCCTTTTTGGCTTAGTCATCGGGATTTTCTGCAGATAGGAAGAAGCCAGAGGTGACCTCCTTAGTAGCTAAGAGCATTATCGAGCCTTTTTCCATTTCCAAGCAACAGTGGTTTAGGGAAAACGACATATTTTGGGGTGAAGCATAAACAACCCGTAGCCTTATCTTTGGGCTTTTTTTAAACCCTTTTCTTCTGTCTTCTACTCATCACTCAATCTGGGTTCTGAAGCAGAAGAGCCGTAAAGGCTAAGCAATTTGAATTAAGTGACTTGCCCAGGGTCACGCAGCGAGGAGGTGTCCGAGGTCACATTGGCACCCCAAGACCTCCCGTCTTCGGGCCTGGCTCTCCATCCACTGAGCCACCTCGGTGCCCCCCGACTTCTCATTTTCCAATGAAAACTCGCAGATGGCCGTATAGAGTTGTGACTATTAGAGCTAAAATATGAAAATAGGAGAGCTAAAAAGGAGCTTAGAGCTCTGAGCACAAGGCTTTGGCCTTGGAAGGTCCTTAGAGCACAGAATATGAGGGAGAGCCGGGCTTTAGGACGTGAAGCTCTCCCACATCTCGCCTGAAGCAAAACTGATGAGGAGACCCAACGGGGGGGAGGGGGGGACTGGGCTGGCCGGGGGCCTCTCCAGGGAGTCACGATCTGGGAAGTAGCAGGTGCCTAAGAGTCTAGAAGTGCTTTTTTTTTTTTTTTTTTTTTTTTTTTTTTACATTTTTAAACCCTTAACTTCGGTGTATTGGCTCCTAGGTGGAAGAGTGGTAAGGGTGGGCCATGGGGGTCAAGTGACTTGTCCAGGGTCACACAGCTGGGAAGTGTCTGAGGCCGGATTTGAACCTAGGACCTCCTGTCTCTAGGCCTGACTCTCACTCCACTGAGCTACCCAGCTGCCCCCAGAAATTCTTAACCAGGAGTCTGGCTAGATCTCAGTCTGTCTGTGAACCTGGAACAGGAAAATAAGCACAAAATCATTCTGTATTTATTTCGACGACATAGATCGTCTATTTTCGGAATCTCTGTATTTATAGGGTTACCTGTTTGGATCATTTAGATATTTGGGTATTTCATGAAGCTCTCGGCGAACTTCCCCCCATTATCTGGTGACTTTCTGGGCCTTTACCGGCCTGCCGGAGGGGTCTGCGTCCCCCCGAAGGTGAAGCAAGCCTGGCCTAGAGCCGACTTCTTTCTCCTTCTAGCTGAAAAAGGGAGCCTGTGAGGGAAGGAAGTGCCTTTCGAGGCTGCCCTGGCTAGGAGAAAAGGCCCCGAGCCGGGACGCGTTTGAGACGCTCAGACGATAACGAGGATTAAATAGACACGGAATTGGTGTTCTTGCCTGTGGGACGGAGCCGGAGTGCCGGCGAGACGCTCAGTCATCAGCTTTCGGGGCTGCTGGGACCCCGCACTCAGCAGGCCGAGGGGGGCCGGGCCCGGCTGGACAGGCAGAAGCGGGAAAGCAGGCCTTCGAAATGTGTCAGCAGCCTCCCGGCGGCCTCCGCCCTCCTATTGTGTTTGGGGGCTCTGACAGCCTCCTCGCCGTTTCCTGGTCCAGGTGAGCCCTGGACAGGCTGTCCCTGGCGGGGGGCCAAGGCCCGCGGCGGGGGAGGGAGGGCGCCGGAGGGGCCACCCAGCCAGAAGGCCCGCTCGCCCCGCCCCCCGCCTCCCCCACCCCGTCCTTCGCCAGGAGGCCAGACCGGGGGCTCTGCTTCGGCTCTCCCACATCTCACCTGAAGCAAAGCTGACTGGGAACCCCAAAGAGGGGGGCTGTGGGGAGGGCTGGCGGGGGCCTCGCCATGATTTGGGAAGCAGAAGGTGCCGAGGAGTGGGCCGGGGGGCCGCAGAGGTGTTGAGTGGGGCCCGGCTGGGTCTGGGCTCTGAGGAGGGCCTGATGGCAATAGCAGATCCCTCCGGGTGAGGGATGCTGACCTCCAGGCACGGCTGGGGGAGCCGAGAGCCCTGGGAGTGTCGGGAAGAGGGGACAGACCTGGCCCGAAGCCCCGGCCTGATAGAAGCATGTTGTGGTGTCGGGAAAGGCGAGGCCCAGATGGAAAACTGGACTAGGAAAGGCCAGAGCTGAGCGGGAGGGTCAGGCCGTGATGGGGAAAGTGGAGGGAAGGGATGGAGGGCAGCAGAAAGGGCCCAGACAACCCCACCGGCCCCCGGAAGCAGACGAAGCCTCTCGAGGGGGAGCCCAGGAGCGGGGGGTGGCTGGCCCTCTTGGATGGCTTCATCCAGCTTCCTGCGTTGGGTGGAGCCGGGGTGGGGGCACGAGGGTCTTGGGAGATGGCAGTGAGGGTCAAAGGGCACCACTTAAAAAGCCCCGTGAAGCTTGACTTCCAACAGGCGTGCAGCTCCCATCCGGAGCCAATCAATAGGAATTTGTCGGCCTGCTGGTGTCGGAGGGGCTGGCAGATGGGCGCCCCCAACCCCCCTGCTTGGGCATTTCCCTGGAGTCGGTCCACAGATAGTCCTGGGTAAGCCTTGCTCCAGGAATTCTGCTCTCTGCTCCTCCGATGGTGTGCAGCTCCCCGAAGGTGAGAGGATCCCAGCCTTTACAACCTTGACTGGGACTTAGAGGTACCTTAGCATCTTCTGGAGGAGCCTAGAGAGGGCTGGTGGCTCTAGGACCTGAACTCGGGGCTTCTGGCTCCAAATCCCAGCACCCCATCCAGAACAACACCCGGGGGTGGCTTTGTCCTCATTCTTCCAGGTAACTGCCACTGCTGTATCAATATACATTTATCCAGGTCCTAGGGCAGACCAAGCTTCTCTCAGAAACAAAGACTCACTTTTTAAAAATAATTGTACTAAAATCTAGTTAAACTATGTCCACCACATTCCCTTGATCTACCTCCCTATTAAAAAGGAAAAACAAAACAAGACAAAACAATGAAGAAATAAATAAAATGGAAAAAAGAAAGAAGGAAGGAAGGAAGGAAGGAAGGAAGGAAGGAAAGAAAGAAAGAAAGAAAGAAAGAAAGAAAGAAAGAAAGAAAG
>NW_025392902.1:0-7128 GCF_016433145.1 Gracilinanus agilis
GGTCAAAAGTCATTAAATGTTCAAGTCAGAAAAACCAAGTACCTAAAGCTCAGGAAATAAAGCAAAACAGGCCATGGGGCTCAGAGATACAGCCTCAAGGGAAGAAAGATTTACCTCAGAAGTTGGAGCAGAGGGAGTTCATTTTTCTGTGACAAAAACACAAAACAAACAAATAAACAGGAACCCCCTACCTAGCAACGGGAAACAAAGATTCTCATTGGACAACGGCATCATCACTGTTCCATAAAGGAGACAAATCCATTGCCCAGTGAGGGGGAAGGAACACCACGGGACAATGCAGGGGAGAATCTGAGGCCCAGAATGCTGTCAAAGTCGAATACCTTCCACACAAGTTTCCCTTTTACCTTCCCTGCCTCCCTCCCGCTCTTCCTGGGCTTGCCCTCTTCTATCTCCTCCCCTCCCCCTTTCTCTCTCCTCAAATTTCTCTTTGCCCCTCATTCTTTCTCCCCTCATTTATTGTCCCTTTCCCCCTCTCTCTACTACTTCCTTTCTTTCTCTACCCGCTCTGGGGAGTCCTGGGACCTAAGTTCTGTTGTGGTTCTCATATTTCTCTCAGTGTGACTGACCTAGGAGGCCCCACCCAACGTAACTCTACCTTCTCCTGTGGCAGGTGGATCAGTCCACTCTCCCCCTTTCCCTCCCTCTGCCTCCCAGTGGGGGACGTCTGTCTTCCCCCAGCCCGCCCTCTCTGTGCCACTTCCTGTCCCGCCCTTCCAGCTTCCCAGAATCCCTAGGGGTTCAGAGGGGACTCCTTCCTTTCTGTGCTCTGGAGTGCTCCAAGCAGCGTGTCTCTGAGGCCCTCCTCCAAGAGGTAGGTCTCATTTCTCATCTGCCTCTCTCTTGTGAGGGAAGGCTCAAAGTGCTGCGGACTGGGAGAGGGAACCCCAAAAGGAGCTTCTGGGGCCCCAGAGCCACTAAGGTTGTGTTTCCCCGGGGCCTGAGTGTCCGGTACAGCCCAGGGCTCTCAGCCCAGGCAGGGCCTCTCTCACGTGGCACCCGGGCCCTCAGCCAGCCATCATAGAGGAGGGAGGTTTCTGCAGGGCGTTCCTAGAGGGGTCATGGGATAGCCTAGGAGGAGTCATATTCCTATTTAAGTCATTGTCCTAGGAATAAGTGCTATTGGAGAAAGGGGTTGGGCTCTGGCCTTTATATGACGCAATGTGGTATGATTACTTGTGATTTTATTTTTTATGATTAATTGCTATTAAAGAGGGGGGCTCAGCTTTTTATGATGTTATATATATGTGTGTGTATATATACATATATATATATATATGATTTTCTTTATTCTGTTCTTCTATGAAAAATTACCATTGAATATTGGGATCGTCATGACGAGGTTTATATGATGTGATATTATATGACACATTATTTTTCTATAAATAACTGCTAATGGAGGAAGAGGTTAGAACTCTGAACACTATAGCATATAATTGTATATGAGGAATAATGACTTTATTAAGTTTTTAATGAATAATTGTTATTGGATGGAAAAGTAGGGGCTCTGACCTTTATATTTTTCAATGTAATATTATTACTAATGAATTTATTTAATTTTTTATCAACCATTGCTATTGGATAAAGTGGCTGGGGCAATAGGATGTGATGAAAATTATAATTATATTTATTTGTTTAATGAAAGATGCCTCTAGGTTATATAGATTGAAGCTCTGAGTTTTATAAGGAGTCATATGATTAGTTATGATTTTTATTTGCTTTATGATTAATTACTACTGGATTAAAGGGGCAGGGCTCAGCTGTATTAGATGTATATTATCTCCAGAATTAGGATTGTATTTATTCAATTATTCTATGAATAATTGCCATTGGATGATGGGGCTGTAGAGATGAAGTTAATATGATGTGGTATTATATGAAGAGTTATACTTTTATTTATTTTTCTAGGAACAATTGATATTGGAAGAAGAGTTTAGAGCTCTGAGCTCTATAGGATGCAACTGTATATAAGGAATTAAGACTTATTTAGTTAGTTTTATAATGAATAATTGCCATTGGATGAAATTTAGGGGCTCTGACCTTTCCATGACACAATGTGATATGATTCATTATGGTTTCATTTATTTAATTTTTTTTATCAATAATTGCTATTGGATAAATTGGCTGGAACTCTACACTTTATAGAATGTGAGGAATTATACTGCTATTTGTTTATTTGTTGTAGGAATAACTTTTATCATTTGCAGAGTTTGGGGCTCTCAGCTTTCTATGATGGGATAAGACAGGAATAGTTATGATTCTATTGATTTAATTGTTTTATGAACATTGGCAATTGGATGAAGAAGTTGGGGCTCTGAGCTTAGGTGATTTATCAAGGTTACTTATTTATGAAAACAAAAGTAGCTAAAGAGAGTACTCAATGATTCTAAAAGTAGAGATGAGAGAGGTAGCCCAACAATGAGGTGGGTGACTTCTTGTCTATTGCTGGACAGGTCATTAGAGGTGAGATCACCCTTTTCATCTTTGATGTTGTTAATCTGATTCTCTTTTTTCATTTTTTTCTTAGATTAACCAGTACTTAATAATTTTTTGTCCCCCCCAAGTATCAGCTCCTGGTCTTATTCATTAGTTCATTAGTTCTCTTACTTTCAATTTGATTAATTTCTCTTTTAAGTTTTAGGATTTCTGGTTTAGTTTTTACCTGGGGATTTATAATTTGTTTTTTCCTAATGTTTTATGTTTCAATACCAATTCACTGATCTCCCTCTCTATTTTGTTGCTATAGGCACTCATATACATTTTTCCCTGACAACTGTTTGGCTATATTCCATAGGTTTTGCTATGATATCTCCTCATTGTCATTCTATTTAATGAAGTCTGTAATTGTTTCTATGATTTCTTTGTTTTAAGTTTATTCATCCAATTAATTAATTTAGAATATTTTCCATGGTTACATGATTCATATTCTTTCCCTCCCCTCTTCCCACCCCCTCCCATAGCCAATGAGCAATTCCACTGGGTTTTACATGTGTCTTTGAGCAAGACCCATTTCCATATTTGTAATATTTGCACTCGGGTGATTGTTTAGAGTCTACAAACCCAATCATATCGCCATATGATTTCTTTTTTGATGCAACAGTTCTGAACAATTAGATTATTTAGTTTCTAATTACATTAAATTCACCTTTCCATGGACCCTTGATGAGTATAATTTTCATCTCATTATCATCTGAAAATGTATTTATTATTTCTGCTTTTCTTCATTTCTTTGCAATACTGCTATGCCCTAGTTCATGGTTGATCTTTGTATATGCACCATGCACTGCTGAGAAGAAGGTATATTCCTTTTTATTCCTATTCAATTTTCTCTCCAGATATCTCTTAACTCTAAATTTTCTAGCATTTCATTCACTTCCCTTATTTCTTTCTTATTCATTTTTCAGTTTGATTTATCTAGTTCTGAAAGGGGAAGGTTGAGATCCCCTACTACTATGGTCTTACTATCTATTTCCTCCATGAACTTCTTTAATTTTTCCTTCAGAAATCTAGATGCTACTGCCATTTGGTGCATAAATGTCTAGTAATGATATTACTTCATTGTTTATAGTTTATAGTACCTTTTAGCAAAATGGAGTTTCCTTCCTTATCTCTTTTAATCAGATCAATTTCTACTTTAACTTTGTCTGATGTCAGCATTGCTACTCCTGCCTTTTTTACTTTGTGTTTTTTAATTGAAATTTTTACTTAAGTAATTGACCCCTGTAGCTGACACAAAATTCCACTGCTTTTACATGTTTCATTGATCAAGACCTATTTCCATATTATCGATAATTGCACTGGGATGATCTCTTACAGTCTTATATCCCCAATCATATTCCCATCGAACCATGTGTTCAAACAGTTGTTTTTCCTCTGTGTTTTTACTCCCACAGTTCTTCCTCTGAAGGGGGATAATATTCTTTCTCATATGTCCCTCAGAATTGTCTGGGCTTGTTGCATTGTACTACAGTGTGTCCATCTCTGTGTAGAAGATTCTCCTGGTTCTGCTCCTTTCCCTCTGCATCAATTCCTAGAGGTTGTTCCAGTTCACATGGAATTCCTCCAGTTCATTATTCCTTTTAGAATAGTAATCCATCAACAACAGATAACACAATTTGTTCAGCCATTCTCCAATTGAAGGACATTCCCTTATTTTCCAATTTTTGGCCACCACAAAGAGTGTGGCTATAAATATTTTTGTACAAGTCTTTTTCCCTATGATCTCTTTGGGGTATAAACCCAGCAGTGGTATGGCTGGGTCAGAGGGCAGGCAGTCTTTTAGAGTCCTTTGGGCATAGTTCCAAATAGCAGTCCAGAATGGTTGGATCAATTTACAACTCCACCAGCAATGGATTAATGTCCCAATTTTGCCAAATCCACTCCAATGTTCATTACTTTCCTTTGCTGTCATGTTAGCTAACCTCCTAGATGTGAGGTGGTAGCTCAGAGTTGTTTTGATTTGCATTTCTCTAATTATAAGAGATTTAGAATACTTTTTCATGTGCTTATTGATAATTTTGATTTCTTTATCTGAAAATTGCCTATTCATGTCCCTTGCCCAATTTTCAATTCGGGAATGGCTAGATATTTTGTATAATTAATTTAGCTCCTTATATATTTGAGTAATTAGACATTTGTCAGAGCTTTTTTTAATTTTTTAAACATTTATTAATATTGATTTTTAACATGGTTACATGATTCATGCTCCTACTTTCCCCTTCACCCCCTGCTCTCCCCCCACCCATAAAGTTTTTTTTCCCAATTTGTTCTTCCCTTCCAATTTTGGTTGCATTGGTTTTTTTTTTTGGTACAAAACCTTTTTAATTTAATGTAATCAAAATTATTAATTTTATAGTTTGTAATTTTTTCCTTGCTTGGTTTTAAAATCTTTCCTTTTCCAAAGATCTCACAAGTATACTATTCTGTCTTCACCTAATTTACTTATAGTTTCCTTCTTTATATTCAATTCTTTCACCCATTCTGAATTCATCTTGCTGTAGGGTGTGAGATGTTGATCTCAATCCGATCTCTCCCATATTATTTTCCAATTTTCCCAGCAGTTTTTGTCAAATAGTGGATTTTTGTCCCCAAAGCTGGGATCTTTGGGTTTATCATAGACTGTCTTGCTGAGGTCATTTGCTGAGGGTACCTTTACCAAGCCTAAGTGTATCCTGTCAGTGTGGTTTGAACACCCCCATTTCTTTGTAACCATGGTAATGTCAATCAGTCATATTTCCCTGTCCCTTAGTTCCCCTAAAAGGTATATAAATTCCCCAAATTCTTTTGTTTCTGAGTTATCTCACGTGGTGATTTCTCCCAGGAATTGGTACCTACAGTAGCCAGAGACTTTAGGCTGTGTGGTTTTGAGGGTGTGACTCTGTGTGGAGGCCTAGGATTGTACCACATTCTTCTCTTGATTATAGAGGTGGTCTTTCTGACTATTTCCTAGTTCTGTGTTTCTTCGAGTTTAGCAGGGTTTTGGTTTTTAAAAGATTACTAAAAAATGATTAAAATGGAAATAGGTATTGAGTTATAGTCGTTATACATATATAACCTAGCAGAATTGCTTGGTGGCTCTGGGAGGGAGGATGGGAAAAGGGGATGGAGACAACAAGAATCATGTAACCATGGAAAAATACTGAAGAGAGTCTATCCATTCAGGTCCAGGTCAAGAAAGAACAGACTGAAAGTGCTGTATATTAGACCTAACCACCCTGCCCCATTACCCTTTATCTATCCTATCAAGGGTAGGGAGAACAATGTACTGAGATTCATGGAAGTCAAATGCTAGATGTGAATTCTTGGAATTCATGATGTCTTAGAGATCAAGGATAGCATCTAGCCTCTCAGAGATTCCATTTCTCCTTTTAGAAAATGAATTGGCAAGGTGTATTGTTCTACAACCTTGCAATATAGATCCTTAGAACCCAAAGTAATTATTGACCAAATGTTTTAAATAAGGGACATTTGGGAGAAGAAAAATTCCAATCCCCTGTGACTTGTAAGGAAGCATGTTTTCCATTTCTACCCCAGGGCAGGTTGTATTCCCCAACAGAACAACAGAATAGAACAGTCCTTGAGCACCAGAACTGTTTTGTTCTTCTCTTTGGATCCCCAGGGCCTACCTAGTTCAGTGCCTGGAACAAAGGCAGTACTACTTCTACCTGCAGGTTTTGCAGTTGCAAAGGAGAGTGTGCCCACATGAGCATGGGCCCTTCTTTGGTATTTCTGACTGGGAACCACCTTAGGGTAAGGGGGGTCCCTGTGTGACTCTTCTGGTTGGGCAAAACCCCACTCATTTACACTGTTTGTTTTTTCTAGTTTTGCCCAGGACAAAGTTTTTGCTGGAAGGAGTCTCCAAAACCAAGGTACTTATAGCAGTAAAAACCCAGATGTGGTGGCAAGACCTGGGCCCCAGGGCATTGGCAACTGTAGCCAGTCAGTGCACTGGCCTGGCCAAGGCTTTTTCCTCTCCCTCCCTCCCTTAGCTAGCTCTCTGGAGCAAGGTTTAGGGAGCAGTCCCAGTCTGAGCCTAGCTCTAGTTGTGCAGGGGCACCACTGGACCTCTCTCCTCTCTCTCTTTCTGGCCCTGCCGCCACTCACTGTCTCTGGAATGACTCCCCTGGTGGTCTTTTAGGATTCTGAGTGAAGGAGGCCGGATCAAAATGATACAAAGGGCCTTTGTGCAGAGAGGGAGCCTCTTGGGGCTCATGTACCCCAAGGCCAGTCTGCTGAGAACCATGAACACCTTCTCAGGAGAAGGTGGTTATTTTCCATTGGAATGAAGTCTGCTTGCGTTTTCTTCATCCAAGTTCCCAGACTCCCTGAAATTTATCCATTGGCTTCTTGGAGGCCTCTGGGTCCTCTGGGTTAAGAAACTCTGATCTAGATTTCAGGTAGCAGGGAGGAAGAATGAGAGAATTTGGGGGAGATGTAGTGGATACTGGGGGTGACAGAGAAGTGAAAGGCAAGGATAGTTTCAAGACCATGAGAGAAGGAGGGATGTTAGGGAGGTGAGGCAGAAAGGGGGTACAGCAGCCTTGGGATGGAAGACACTGGGGTTCTTTTAGTCTAGCTGAGTTTGAGTTTTCAGCTAGAAGTGTCCCAAAG
>NW_025392903.1:0-9049 GCF_016433145.1 Gracilinanus agilis
GCCCTGGGAAAGGGAGTTAAACACAGTCAGATTCTAAACATCATCCAAGGCAAATCAATAGCCCAATAGTAATCTATCCAGCCCAAGGTTGGACCTGGAAAGGTTACCCAGCTATCTAGCCTCTTGAGGGTCCTTCTTGGGCAACTGTTAGAGAGAAAGGGATAACTTACAGCAGCAGTCAAGGGTGATTGGAGTAGGTGCTCCTCCATCCTCTGCATCTGAGGAGAGTACAGATAGATGCATCAACATCATTGTACATCTATCCATCCTCATTGGACCTTTTGTTTATAACAGGACCTACCAGTGGAACCTGCCCTCACTGCACCAACAGGGCCTGGACTGGGAACACTTCCCACCCAAAAAGGATCATCCTCTCACAAGAGGGGCTCCAAAGATTTCCAGAAGAGAGCACTGAGAGCTGCCCCTTCCCTGGGAAACCCAAAGATCCCTCCAAGGAGTTACTGCCAAGAACCTGCTGATACACCTGAGTCTCAAGCAATAAGCTTGTTTTTTCTTTTACTTCTCCTCCTCTTTCAGACAATCTAAGCTGGCTCATGTCTGTTTGTGCTGGGCTCCTCTCCTTAGGAGAAGGATTCCCACCTGCCTGCTCTTTCTGCTGAGAAGAAGACATTAAAATCCCCTCCCCCTCTTCCTCAGTTTAGAGGGCCTTTCAGTCAATTTGACTCTGGTGGGGGGGGGGGGACAGACCTTGGGAAGAGAGAGGGTCGCACCTTGGTATTTCTTTAGTGGAATGTAGTTACTTCAAATGAGGGAACTTTTATACTCAGTTCTTTGATGTGAATGGCAAAAACAAAAATACAAACAGTGAGAAGTCAAAGTAATCCTGTGTAAGGTAACTGGGAAATGTATTCAACCGACTTGAGGTTATCTGATTGGTTAAAGGTTTTAGTTTCATGTTCTAAATCAGTGATATTGTTTACAATAATATGAAACAATTGTATAAAAATGCCGTTAGAAAAGCAACTTCTCTTACAATCTGGATATTGTTCAATTATGACCTGAACTATTAAAAGAAGTAAGAAAAAAAGTGTTTGAAAACTTATTTGATCAGCCCTGCTGCTGCAGTAGCTGTACACACACACACACACACACACACACACACACACACACACAGATGTGAGTGTAAAAGATATAATTTATCCATACGTAGATATTTTTATTGTTTTTAATAACAACCTCTGTTTTCAGTCTAATAAAAACCCTTACCTTCAGTCTTGGGTACTAAGTCATGGTTCCAAGGTAGAAAAAGGGTATGGGCTAGGCAACAGGGACTGAATGACTTGTCCAGGGTCAAACAGCCAGGACGTATCTGAGTCTAGATTTGAACCTAGGATTTTCCACTTCCACACCTGGCTCTCTCTCCATCCACCAAGTCACTTAGCTGGCCCCATGGTAATGTTTTTCAAGGCAAAATGGACCATTGATTCCTATATGGTGTTATAAGAGAATTAGGGAAAGTTTAGCAAGAGCCATAAGTTAGCTGGATGGCTGACAGAGAAGGTCCCAAGCATGGAATGGTGGAGGGAGACTGCTGGAGGTGAAGAGCCCAGAAAATAACTGTCTCCTGTGAATCCATCTCTCCTGGGAAAGATCAAGTTGAGCAGTGATTCTGGCTTGATTGGTGGTCATATCAAGCCAGTTCAACACCTTGACTACCCCTTTTGTGGACTCACTTGCTGTGACTCCTGGAGGCTGTGAGCATCGCTGGAGTGAAGAGGACCCCTTGCAATGAGACTCACATTCCCTTCTGACCTTACAGGCTGGACCTGTCAGCCTGAACTTACAACTAGTGTAGTTTTGTCCCAATTCCTTAGCTCTGAGCTTACCCATTAGAAATTAGTTTAGGGGGGCAGCTCAGTACCTCAGTGGACTGAGAGCCAGACCTAGAGACTGGAGGTCCTGGGTTCAAATCTGACCTCAGACACTTACCAGCTGTGTGACCCTGGGCAAGTCATTTGACCCCCATTGCCTACCCTTGCCACTCTTCTGCCTTGGAGCCAATACACAGTATTGATTCCAAGATGGAAGGTAAGGGTTAAAAAAAGAAAGAAAGAAAGAAATTAGTTTAGTCTGTCCATTCCCTCATTCCCTAACTCCTAAGCTTTAATAGACAGGTTTTCCTTTACTTTCTGTGCCTTTCTCCAAACCCAAGAAATAACCCACAGAAAGATAGCCTTCGTCCCTTGTCTATTCCTTGGCTAGGCTGACCAGTAAGCTGCCAACTGTCATTCCCCAACCAATGTGGTTTTATTCAACTCACACATCCCTTGGGGAGGTTCTCAGTTATCCTGTGTATCCTGTCACATGTGGTGGGGGGGTGGGTGTCCTGGTTGTGTGTGTGACCCTATTTCACTGGGAAACAGACTGACCAGAGCTTCCTGTGCTGCAGAATTCTTACTGAGTAATGAGGACTCCTTTTCCTGCCCCTTGCAAAAACGGGGGCTGAGATTAGCAGACTGCTTATATTATTGGGTAAGTTTTATGGCTATTGGCCTCTCACTTGTAGAGGTTTGAAGTTCTTATACTTAGATACTCCATATTGAAGTTTTATCTTGAACCCACAGAGTCTCCATTAGTCTGGGGGGTTGCAGATGTTGGCCAATGGTTTTCTAAGGTTTTTAAGTAAACTCTCATATATTCATTCTATTTTGTGGCATAAAATGGATTCACCAAGAAGGATTCAGTCTTTTTCATTCACCATGTGGTAGATCAAAGGGAGAGATTTAAGAACAGTCTCACGAAGTCGAAGTTCTCAGGATTAGTAAGTAGATTCTTCATCAGTCTCCAACTCCAACTCCAAACTCCGAAGAATGAAGAAGAAATCCTCACAGGAAGTTGTAACTCCTTTTTAAAGGAGCTTCTTTTGCATCACTTCCTGTGCATTCCTTCTATTTTACGTGTCCCAATCACAACAAAGGTTTTGCTTACTCAGTTGATTCTGATTTGTCACTCACTTTCGCACATGTGGGTTACAGACTTCCCTCACTCAAATGTAAGTGGGGTATTTACATATTTGGTGATTAAATCTAAAAATGGGAAAGGGGGGCAGCTGGGTAGCTCAGTGGATTGAGAGCCAGGCCTAGAGACAGGAGGTCCTGGGTTCAAATCCGGCCTCAGCTACTTCCCAGCTGTGTGACCCTGGGCAAGTCACTTGACCCCCATTGCCTACCCTTACCACTCTTCCACCTATAAGTCGATACACAGAAGTTAAGGGTTTAAAAATAAAAAAAAATACACTAAAAATGGGAAAGGTTACTACCTTTAATCCCATCTTCACAGAACTATCACACACACATACATATATACAAACATACATACATAAATATATAAATATGTATATATACATAATTGAGAACCTGAAGAATCTCATTCTTTCAGAGTGTAATAATTAGACCAAAGTAAAGGACTGTGAAAGAAAACTGAAAATAGGTTCATAAAAGTTAGAAACCTTTTTCTGTTCTTGTGTGAAAGGAGAGAATTTCAGTATAATCAGTTATCCTGGGGGAGAGAAATTTATGAGCTCTCTTATGTGGTCTAAATGGGAACTCTAAGTTTACTTCGGGCTGTTATTGAAGACTGGGATGAGAAGCTGTGCATGTGTAGAGTCCTGGAATTCAGGCCAGCTCCTCAAGAGCCATCTTAAAGATGTCCTTATTGGTAAAAAGGGCTTCTGAGGGCAGCAGTCTCTGTCCAATGTTTATGTTCAGGTGATCACGGCTGACAACTGAACGTTTTCTACTCTAGAGACTTGTTTCACCTAAGCTGTTCTCTAGGTACACTTTGGAAGTGTATTGACAAATCCCATCCCAGTTCCTTGTGATTGGGAGCTGAATCAGCATCCTTTAAGCAAATCCATGTATGTAAGTCAGGCATGAAAAGGCTCTCTTTACACTGAGTATGGGTCTCTTTGTGCTTCTGAATAGGATCAGATCTAGATAAATCAAACCAAAAAATAAATAAGAAAGAGGTAAGACAGGTGAATGAAATCCTAGAAAAATTACATTTAATTGATATGTGGAGAAAAATAAATAGGGACAAAAAGGAATACACCTTCTTTTCAGCTGCACGTGGTACATTCACAAAGATTGACCATGTAATAGGGCATAGAATCATTGCAAACAAATGCAAAAGAGCAGATATAATAAATGTAACCTTCTCAGATCATAATGCAATAAAAATAATAATTAGTAAGGGCACTTGTACAGGAAAATAAAAAACTAATTGGAAATTAAATAATATGATTCTCCAAAACCAATTCGTCAAAGAAGAAATCATAGAAACAATCAACAGTTTCATTGAAGAAAATGACAATGATGAGACATCCTTCCAAACTCTGTGGGATGCAGCCAAGGCAGTACTCAGGGGGAAATTTATATCCTTGAGTGCATACATTAACAAATTAAGGAGGGCAGAGATCAATGAATTGGGCATGCAACTCAAAAATTAGAAAGCGAGCAAATTAAAAATCCCCAGATGAAAACTAAATTAGAAATACTAAAAATTAAGGGAGAAATTAATAAAATCGAAAGTAAAAGAACTATTGAATTAATAAATAAGGCTAGAAGCTGGTATTTTGAAAAAACACATAAAATAGACAAAGTACTGGTCAATCTAATAAGAAAAAGGAAAGAAGAAAACCAAATTGACAGTATTAAAGATGAAAAGGGAGACCTCACCTCTAATGAAGGGGAAATTAAGGCAATCATTAAGAACTATTTCGCCCAATTATATGGCAACAAATATAACAATTTAGGAGATATGGATGAATATTTACAAAAATATAAATTGCCTAGATTAACAGCAGAAGAAATAGAATACCTAAATAATCCCATATCAAAGAACTCCCTAAGAAAAAATCTCCATGGCCTGATGGATTCACAAGTGAATTCTATCAGACATTCAAAGAGCAACTAATCCCAATACTATACAAATTATTTGATATGATAAGCAAAGAAAGAGTCCTACCAAATTCCTTTTATGACACAAATATGGTACTGATTCCAAAGCCAGGAAGATCAAAAACAGAGAAAGAAAACTATAGACCAATCTCCCTAATGAACATAGATGCAAAAATCCTAAATAGAATACTAGCAAAGTGTTGAAAGCCGTTAGATGTAAAGAGCCAATTGGAGAAATAGGGTCAAATTTAGGGCCTGTTATCTGGATTCCCTACGTGACCAATCCAGGCTGAGGCAGTCTTTGTGTTTGGTCCTGGTCACCCGAGCCCTGAAAAGCTCTGGTACCAGCAGGTAGATTAATCCAAAAACAACTTGACCCCTCCAAGAGGTTATTAGGAGTCATTTAGAGAAACAGAGTCTGTAATAGATGTTTTATCTGGATCCCATTACAAAATCATCGGCAAGTAAAACTGCGTGTATGATTTTTCTGCACTGCATGTCAGATGCAGATAGAATGGACCATCTAAGGTAAAAATCTGAGGCTCCTCTTTTGACTCATTTTTAGATCCCCACATTCTCGCAATATTCTTATTGGAAGGCTTTGAGTCCTTAACCAGACCAACAGCTACTGAGTTAACAATTCCTCTCCTTGATAATTAAGAAGCCTGAAACCTAAAAAATATATTACTTAGATAAGGACTGGAGCCGGACAATTCAGTGCAGATCTGTAAATCTGACCAGGTGCAGATCTGTAAATCAAGGCAGAACGCAATTAGTAAACATCTCCATGAAATTTATTTCTGCTTCCAGAATTATCCCCTACTAATTGGTGGTTGGAACTTGGCCCTTGTCTTTGCACCCATATCTCTATCTTTTAGGCTTTAATGAATTGTGTATGATTTATAACCCCTTCACAGCTGTGATTCTTTCTTTGTGTTCTTTGTTTGAAACCAGTATAAAATAAAGTCAAAAATCCCATAGCATGGGATCAGCATGGGCTAACCTCTAGTTCGGCAGTTCTCAGTTTCTTTTTCCTGTTTTAGCAATCCGACGCCGTAAAACGCCACTCAGGACCCCTACCATATAGAGCTGGTCCTCTATAGCAAAGAGACTCCAGCAAGTGATCAAGAGGATCATCCACCATGATCAGGTGGGATTTATACCAGGAATGCAAGGATGGTTCAACATTAGGAAAACCATCCACATAATTGACCATATCAACAGTCTAACAAACAAAAATCACATGATTATCTCAATAGATGCTGAAAAAGCCTTTGACAAAATACAGCATCCATTCCTATTGAAAACATTGAAAAGTATAGGAATAGAAGGACCCTTCCTAAAAATAATAAACAGTATATACCTAAAACCATCAACAAGCATTATATGCAATGGGGATAAATTAGAAGCCTTCCCAATAAGATCAGGAGTAAAACAAGGATGCCCATTATCACCTCCATTATTCAACATAGTACTAGAAACACTAGCAGCTGCAATTAGAGAAGAAAAAGAAATTGAAGGTATCAAAATAGGCAATGAGGAGACTAAGCTATCACTCTTTGCAGATGATATGATGGTCTACTTAAAAAATCCTAGAGAACCAACTAAGAAGCTAGTAGAAATAATCAACAACTTTAGCAAAGTGGCAGGATACAAAATAAATGCATATAAATCATCAGCATTTCTATATATTTCCAACACATCATAGCAGCAAGAGGTAGAAAGAGAAACACCATTTAAAATCACCCTAGACAACATGAAATACTTAGGAATCTATCTACCAAAACAAACACAGCTATTATACGAAAACAACTACAAAACACTTTCCAAACAAATAAAACTGGATCTCAACAGTTGGAAAGACATTAATTGTTCATGGGTAGGATGAGCTAACATAATAAAAATGAACATTCTACCCAAATTAATTTACCTATTTAGCGCCATACCTATCAAATTACCAAAAAACTTCTTTACTGAATTAGGAAAAACCATAACAAATTTCATTTGGAATAACAAAAGATCAAGGATATCAAAGGAAATAATGAAAAAAATGTGAAGGAAGGGGGCCTAGCAGTACCAGATATTAAACTATACTATAAAGCAGCAGTCATCAAAACAATATGGTACTGGCTAAGAAATAGAAGGGAGGATCAGTGGAATAGACTTGTGGTAAATGACATCAGCAAGACAGTGTATGATAAACCCAAAGAGCTCAACTTTTGGGATATGAATCCACTATTTGACAAAAACTGCTGGGAAATTTGGAAAACAATATGGGAGAGATTAGGTTTAGATCAACATCTCACACTTTACACCAAGATAAATTAAGAATGGGTGAATGACTTGAACATAAAGAGGGAAACTATAAATAAGTTAACACAGAATAGTATACTTATCAGATCTCTGGGAAAGGAAAGACTTTAAAACCAAGCAAGAGTTAGAGAAAATTACAAAATGTAAATTAATTGGTTTTGATTATATCAAGCTAAAAAGCTTTTGTACAAACAAAAACAATGTAGTCAAAATCAGAAGAGAAACAACAAATTGGGAAAAATTCTTTATAACAAAAAACTCTGACAGGGGTCTAATTACTCAAATATACAAGGAGTTAAAGCAATTGCATAAAAAATCAAGCCACTCCCCAATTGAAAAATGGGCAAGAGACATAAATAGGCAATTCTCAGGTAAAGAAATCAAAAGTATCAATAAGCACATGAGAAAGTGTTCTAAATCTCTAATAATTAGAGAAATGCAAATCAAAACAACTCTGAGGTATCACCTCACACCTAGCAGATTGGCTAAAATGAAAGAAGGGGAGAGTAATGAATGTTGGAGGGGATGTGGCAAAATTGGGACATTAATGCATTGCTGGTGGAGTTGTGCAATGATCCAACCATTCTGACTGGCAATTTGGAACTATGCTCAAAGGGCTATAAAAGACTGCCTGCCCTTTGATCCAGCCATACCATTGTTGGGTTTGTACCCCAAAGAGATCATAGATAAACAGACTTGTACGAAAATATTTATAGCTACGCTATTTGTAGTGGCAAAAAACTGGAAAAGGAGGGTATGTCCTTGAATTGGGGAATGGCTGAACAAATTGTGGTATATGTTGGTGATGGAATACTATTGTGCTAAAAGGATCAATAAACTGGAGGAATTCCATGTGAACTGGAAAGACCTCCAGGAACAGATGCAGAGCGAAAGGAGCAGAGCCAGAAGAACATTGTACACAGAGACTGATATACTATGGTAAAATCGAATGTAATGGACCTCTGTACCAGCAGCAGTGCAATGACCCAGGACAATTCTGAGGGACTTATGGTAAAGATGCTACCCACATTCAGAGGAAGGACTGCAGGAGAGGAAACATAAAAGATAAACAATTGGTTGAATGCATGGGATGAGGCGGACATGATTGGGGATGTAGACTTGAAACTACCACACCAATGCAACTAACAACAATTTGGAAATAGGCCCTGAACAAGGACACATGTTACAACCAGTGGAAATGTGCATCGGCCATGGGTGGGGGGAGAGCGGGGGGTGAAGGGGAAAGTAGGGGTATGAAGCAGGTAAACAGGTTAAAAATGAATACTAATAAAGGTTTAAAAAAATAAAATGAGGGAATTTGCCTTGTTTTTCTTTCCTTCTCCCTTTCCTAGTGCAACCCTCTTTCCCACTACTCCATTCTTGTTTTGGGATCATCTCAACACAATAGACACATACCCATGCCCTCCCAGTAGACTAACTGAATGATCATAAAGTCATTAGAGAATACATGTACCATCTTTCCATAGAGGATTCTAAAGCATTTAACCTGCTCAGGTATCATTTCTCACTAAACTTTACCTTTTCATCCATTAAAAAAAATTATGCTTGAATGTCAACTTTCATTTTCAGCTCTAGACTTTTAGGAATGCTGACATGTTCTCTATTTCATTAAATAGCCATTTCACCCCCACGAAGACTATCTGGAAATTTCCTTATTTTTACTTGTTATTGTACTTCTTTTGCCTTCCAGAATATCATATTCCAAATTCACTAGTCCTTAAGAGTAATAAATGCTAAATATTGTCTAATTCTGATTATGACATCATGGTATTTCAATTCTTCCTTTCTAGCAGTTT
>NW_025392904.1:0-6057 GCF_016433145.1 Gracilinanus agilis
ATTTTATTCAATAATAATAATAAACAAATAAAATAAATAAAATATTTCCTAATGATTAATTAATTATTTTGGGGGGGGAGAGGTGCGTTGGAGTTCATCATGGGAAACTGAGGAAAGAAAAGTGCTCCAAAAATAGGGAACAATGAGTCAGCCAATTAGTCAGTCAATGAACATTTATTAAGTGATGGTTATGTGTCCAGGAGTGTGCAGAGCACATGGGATGCAAAGGAAGTAAAATCACATTCCTATGGAAGAGACAATATGCAAACCAATATGTACATACAAGATATACACAGTGTTGGTGGGAGGTAATCTCAAAGGAGAGGTACTACAGTGTGGGAGAAAGAGGAAGGGAAGAATCAGGTAAAACCTCTTTGGATACAGAGGCAGAAGAAGAGACTTTCTGTCCAATGTCTATGGGTCTGAGGAGTTTGCTGGAGCAGAAAATGAATAGAGGAGAATAATAAGAGACAAAGTTGGAAAGATAAGAAGATTGTTGAAGAGTCGAAGCCCTCATGTGCCAGGCAAAAGAGTTTGAACTTTTCTTGGTAGGGACTAGGGAGCTGCCGAAAGGTCTAGAGAAGATCAGTGCACAGGAAAGATGATTCTGGGATCCATATGAGGAATGGATTCACATCTCAACTCTAATTCTCAATCTGTGTGTGACCTTGAACAAGTCATTTCAACACTCTGGGCCTCAGTTTTCGAATCTGTAAAAAAAGAGGAGTGGAATAGTTGTCATCTGAAGTTCCTTCCAGCCCTAAATCTATGATCTTAAGATTGGAGGAAGGGAAAGAGTAGAGGCAGGAAGACCTGGTAGGAGGCTATTAAAATAATCCAGAGGAAAGGCTCCGAGGACCAGTATTAGGGTGGCAGCAAGAACCGGGAGAAGAGAATGGATTCAAGAGATGCTGAGGTGGGATCGCTTAAGTCTGAAGATGAAGGCGTGAGAGAGATATCAAAGTTAACCTGAAGGTCAAAGCCAAGAACGAAGACGACTGAGGAAATGGCAGTGTCACAGACCACAAAAGAAGGCAGGATACTTACGGGGGGGGGGGTAATTTCATTGAGGTACCCCCCCCCATTGAGTGGGATATTTAAGGCACATTGAGAGCAGGAGGAGATATCCTACAGACAGCTGAAGGTGTATACCTAGCACTTCTGGCAAGAGCTAAAGGGTAGAAATATAGCTTTGAGAGTCATCTACCCAGAAGTGATTCTTGAAGTCACGAGATTGGATGAGATCATGAAGGGAGAGATTACAGAGAGAAGAGAAATGGGTCAAGGACAGACCTTTGATGGGCGGCTTTGAGGGCTTTCCTGGAGAATCATTTCTCCTAGTCTAACTCCTTTGGAAGGTAGGTCTTACTACATGCATATTGCCTGCTGTCAACATGGTGAATGGGAAAAGGGTACTTCTTTCATTTTTCGTCTTAATATCCCTAATAAATGCAGTTGAACTGAATTGAGTTGAAGTGAAATGGAATGAACTGATCCTTAGAAATCAACTAGACTAACAATTCACCAAATGGGGGTCCCAGAGATCATTTCAGGAGATCAAGGAGTTCAAAAGTATTTTCATAAGAACGCTGAGACATTGTCTATTAAAATATTCCTCCCTTTCCAACTACCTATCTCTGTGAGACCAGATTTTTTTCTTCATATACTTCAAAACAACACATTACAATAGATTGAACACACAAGCAAATATGAGAATCCAGCTGTCTTCTCCTAAACTGGAGAGTAAAGAAATTTGCAAAAATATGTAAAACAATGCCACTCTCCTCACTAATTGTTTTCTTTTGTTTGCATTGGAAAAGAGAGCTGTTTTCACCCAGATTTCTATGTAATGGGTTTATTATTGTTATTTTTAATAACTAATAAATATTTTAAAATCTTATCAGTTTTCATTTGTAATGCAAAAAGTACCAATAGCTATAATACACACAAACAAAAGCTCTTTGGGGTCCTCAATAATTTTTAAGAGTATAAAGAGATCCTGAGACCAAAACTTTGGAGATCTAGTCCAAATCCCTCATTTTACACCTGGAGAGGTGAAGAGTATTGTCTGAGGTCCAATAGTGAGCCAGAGACAGGATTTAAGCTCAGGTTACCTTAATGAAAATCTAGGATTCATAGGATTCACTGCTGGAAGGTATGCCCTCCCCCTCTCCCTTACTTCCATAACACTTTCTAAATTCGCCTCTAAAGCCCCCTCTCCTCTTTCTGGGGGGTCTACTGGTTTAGCATGCAAATCAGACCCCTGGGATTATGAAGGAGTCACTCACAATCAGAAAATTATGTCTCCTTGAATGATAGATGAATTCTACCAAGGCTTTGTCTTTTAATTTATCAAAGATCTAGGTGGTGTGTGTGTGTGTGTGTGTGTGTGTGTGTGTGTGTGTCTGTCTGTCTGTCTGTCTGTCTGTCTGTCTGTGTGTGTGCTTAAATTTACCAACTACATGATGTGGGCGATCGATTAATCTGAGTCTCAGTTTCCCCATCTGTAAAAGGAGAGGGCTGTAATAGTAAGTCACCTTTCCATGGCAGTCCTAAAAAAAAAAAAAAAAAAAAAAAAAAAACCACTTTTCTTACCACAACCCAAATGAGGTCCATATCGTGAGGATCAGCAGGCCGCTTTCAAACCATACTGCTCTCCATAGCAACAGCTCACTTATCTCCAGGGCTCTTTGGTTTGCAAGGTCCTCACAACACCCTCTGGGAGGTAGGTATTATTTCCATTTTACTAGTGTCAGGGCCAGAATTAGAATTCCTGACTCCAAAGCTAGTACTCTCGGACTGTGAGCTCAGTGGGGGTCTGAGGGGGGCAGTAGGAGGGGGGAGGGACCCTGCCTTAGCTCATGTTAGCATCTCCCCTTGCTCTCAGCACAGTACAGGCTTAATAAAGGTTTGACGTTGGTTTCCGCAGCACCACAGGTTGAACTAAATGCTCTCTCGGATCCATTCAGCACTAAATCCATGGTCTAGGTGTCATTATTAAAAAGCATGGAGTGGGGCAGCTGGCTGGCTCAGTGGATGGAGAGCCAGGCTTAGAGATGGGAGGTCCCAAGTTCAAATCTGGCTTCAGACACTGCCTACCTGTGTGACCCTGGGCAAGTCACTTGACTCCCATTGCCTAGCCCTTACAACTCTTTCACTATAAAACCAATACACAATACTGATTTTAAGACAGAAGGTAAGGGTTAAAAAAAAAAAGCATGGAGGTATAATGGAAATCCAAGTCTAACTTCCAATCAGGATAGACCTAGGCTCTAATACTATCTCTGATACTAGCCAGGTTACTATGGCCAAGTCCTTTCACCATTTCTGGGCACTAAGACTCATCCACTAAGTTATAATTGATTTCCAGGCTGCTGCTTTGATGGTGAGCAATCCCATACTCATGAAAATAAAGGTCTGTCCCAGTGTGGTGGGGGCACAATTATAATCCCTGCTACACAAGGGATGCTGAAGCCGATGCATCCCTCAAGTCAGGGAGTTCTGAGCTTCAGTAGGTCCCAGGATGTCCATGAGAAGACCAGTACTAACATGGCAAGCCTTCCCGCAGAGAGCAGAGGCAGCTTAAGGTCAGATGAACCAACCCGGGTCAGAAAAACAGAGCAGGTTAAAAGCATCTGTGCCAATCAATTATTTGGATTCAGCTGGTGAATGCACATTGCCCTTCCAGCCTGGGTGAGTTAGGGAGACTAGTCTCAATTCTCAATTCTCAATTTAAAGACACATACACACACACACACACACACACACACACACACACACACCTCCTAGATCATTGGCAAATTAGAACCCAAAGTCAGATTGGAATTCTTCCATCATTCAAAGACACGTAATTTTCTGACTCCCTCTACATTCCACCCACTGGCTACAATACCTGTCCCAATCTCTCTGCACCTCCGTAGATGAGAGAAATTGTGGTGTCATGGAAAGATCCTTGGAATTGTTGTCAGGAGATCCAAGGTTGCATCCTGTCTCTGCTATTTACTATCTGTTTGATCTCTCTGAGTTTCATTTTCCTCCTCTCAAAAGAAGCCTTTCTCAATTTTCTCCCCCTAACTACTAGTACCTCTCGCCACCCCCTGCCCAAATCACCTAGCCTTTTTTTGTCTATATTCTGTCAATATTCACATTTGAACATGATGTTATCCTATCTCAGCCCCAATAAAACGGAGGGTCCGTGAGCACAAAGATTGTTTTATCTTTGTTTTTGTATCCCCTGTGCATGGTAACTAGCAGGTGTTTAATAAATGCTTGTTAATTTGATTGAATGATAATAAAAGCACCTGCCTCACAAGGCTGTTGTGAAAATCAAATGAGATAATGTCTGTAAAGCACTTTGCCTGCCATAAAGCACTACATAAATGTTAGCTATTGTTTTTATTATCTCATTCTTCTCATCTTTTTTTTTTGATGGGATTCAGATAGAAATGGTCCAGAGACAAACTATGGTCTTGCCTTTATTCTTTTGCATTTAATGTTCTCCAGACTGTTGCCCAGGTGGATAAAATAACTGCTCTTTGTAGCTGAATAAAAGTGGTAGAATGTGAGCTTTATCCTCTGCAGGCTCAGCAAAAGCATCCTCGGTCCCATCAGCAGGACAACAGGGTTGCTGGGCACCTCATCCTGTTCCCCACCTGATTTTGATCATTTTCACTAGGTCTCTATATTTTGAAATCATCTCATTACATATAGCTTGGAGATTCTGGGTATTTGATAGGGAAACCAATTAAAAACACCATTCATGTGTTTTTCTAGAGCGGTATGATGTCTTGATGATTCTGGACAACAGTGTGGTGCTAGGATGGGGGTCTTGTTCCAGTATAATTTATTGGTTGAGTTCTCCTGGGTGTTTTAAGGTCTCTATTTGTAGCTCAGGGATTTGTCATCTGTCAGTCCATGAAAGATAATGAGCTTCTGATGTAGAATTCTAGCCACCAGGTCATGTCTTTCTAGGTATTGAGAAGGTGCTAAATTTTTACAGCCTGTAGTGATGGGTTGCACAGTTCTTATCATCTCTTTCCATAGTCTCCATGATCACTTATTCAGAGATCCTTACAAATAATCTTTCTGTCATTTCTGAGGGTGTTTACCGAGTCCTGAATTGCTATCATATGGGGGTGACTCAAAAGTCTTTGTGTAATCTGAAGCTGTTAAAGCTTAAATCAGAACAAAACTTTTGGGACATTTTTATATAATCCCTTCCATAGAGGGAGTTCCCTTTGTTAATGAAGTCACAGGTCCAGTACTTATCCCAGTAACAATCCATATCCCTAATGACCATTTAATAAGGTGTTATTGCTCTCCCTAGCTATGTGACCCTGGGCTAGTCATTTAACCCCCAAAGCCTAGTCCTTACTACTTTTCTGCCTTGCAACAACAGTATACAATATTGATTCTAAGATGGAAGATAAAGATTTTAAACAAATAAATAAAATGTTGTTGAGTCACTTTTGCAGTCATATCTGACTCTTTGTGGCCCCATTTAGGGTTTTGTTAGCAAAGATACTGGAGTGGTTTGCCAATTCCTTCTCCAGCTCATTTTACAGATGAGAAAACTAAGGAAATTTAATAAGATAGAGAACTCCCAAGTGAGGAATCTCCCTCTGTCAATATAAGTCAGAATTTTTTCTGCAATAGATATAAAAGAGTCGGGAGGGTGGGAAGAGGGCAGCTAGGTGACTCAGTAAGAGAGAGAGCCAGGCCTAGAGACAAGAGGTACTGGGTTCAAATCTGACCTCAGCCACTTCCTTTGTGTGTGACCCTGGACAAGTCACTTCATCCCCATTGCCTAGCCCTTGCCACTCTTCTATCTTGGAATCAACACAGAGTATTGATTCTAAGATGGAAGGTAAGGGTGATAGATAGATAGATAGATAGATAGATAGATAGATAGATAGATAGATAGATAGATAGATGGNGATAGATAGATAGATAGATAGATAGATAGATAGATAGATAGATAGATGGATAGATAGATAGATAGATGGATGGGGAGAGAGAGAGAGAGAGAGAGAGAGAGAGAGAGAGAGAGAGAGAGAG
>NW_025392905.1:0-2492 GCF_016433145.1 Gracilinanus agilis
AAGAACATTTCCGCATACACAAAAAGATGATTTTTCTATGAAACCATGAGTCTTTGTTTCCTACTCTTTGCCTTTTTAAAGTACATAATAAATTATGCCCATGGCTTTCAAAATTCTCCAGCATGGGTGATGTTTCCTTCTGTACTTCCTTTTGTTTGGTGCATTTGCTAAAAGCGTAAATGACTTTCTTTTTCTCACAACGATACTGCTGAATCCTCATTGCATTACAAAGGAAAAAATCCCTTCTAAAAGATAAGTATGTTTAAGCCATAGTGATCATATACAAAAATGTATACCCCTTTCTGCACCCTGGGCCCCACACCTCTTTCTTAGAAAGAGGTCTAGACGTCTTAGAGGTCTTAGAAAGAGGTCTAGAGCTCTAGAGGTCTTAGAAAGCTGGACATCACACTGATCAGAGGTCTTTATAACTTTCTTCCTTTCTTTTCAAAAATATCATTACTTTCCATTTTAGAATCAATACTAAGTATCAGTCCAAGATAGAAAAATGGGAAGGTCTAGGAAACTGGGTTTAAGTGACTTTCCCAGGGTCACACAGCTAGCAAGTACCCAAGGCCAAATTTGAACATAGGACTTCCTGTGTGTAGACCTGGCTCTCTATCCACTGAACCACCTACCTGCCCCATCTTACCTCTTTCAAAGTTATCTTTTGAAAAAAGAAATCCTTACCATCCATCTTAGAATCAATATTGCATACTGGTTCCAAGGTAGAAGACTGGAAAGGGCTAGGCAATGGGGTCCAGGCAATGGAGAACTCACCCAGGGACACACAGTTAGGAAGTATCTGAGGTCACTTAGGAAGTATCTGGGATCAGATTGGAACCTAGGACCACCATCTCTAGGCCTGGCTCTCAATCCCCTGAGCCATCCAGTTGCCTCCATAGAACAGAGTTGTCTTTCTTTACTCGGTTCTGTTGTCCTGATTTTGCTCACTTCACTCTGCATCCGTTCCTGCTACCCAGGATTCTTTGAAATCATCTCATTTCATTATTTTCTTACTACACAATTATATTCCATAACAGTCATTCATATGTAAGTCTGTTCAGTTATTTCCCAGCTCTCTAGAGGCTATCTAAGATATCCCCAATTAGATTCTTGTTTTTTTTTCTTTTTTCTCCTTTTAATCACCCCCTTCAAGATCAGAATATCACCTTCCCTCTTAACTATTCCTCCCACTCCCCTCCCCAATTGTTTCCCTGTTGAATTCAAGGGACAGGCTGTCCCAAAAGTCCTACTTCCATTTTAAGAGTGTATGTGTTTTCAACTCTCTTTTGTATGTTTCAGGCAAAAGTACTACTGCCCACTGCCCTTACACCTTACACCATGTTTTTTTCTCCCCTTCCTCTTCTTTTCCACATTGATGCATTCCTTTTACCCTCCCTTTTGTTTTCCCTCATCAAATGCTCACAAAAGAATCATGCTATCCCTAATCTACCCTCCTTTGAAAGCTTCTGAAGGAACACTTGTTTCTTTCCCCCCATAGAGTGCCAACTCTACCCAACTGCTCAAATAGCTCTGCTCTTCTCAGTAGGAAAAAGTGCTTGAAAGTCCACTATTGTACTGAAGTTTCATTTTCCCCATAGGATAATATTCAGTCTTACAGCTAAAGTATAGATTCTTTGGACTTTTGAAATACTGTATTACGAATAATAACAGCTAGCCTTTCAATGCTAACCACTTAACAAATATTATCTCATTTGATCCTCACAACAACCCTGTGAGGCAAATGTTATTACTATCCTCATTTTACAGTTGAGGAAGTTCAGAGTGCATGAGGCTACATTTGAACTCAAGTCTTCCAGACTGCTGGTGATGATCTGCCTTGGCAAAGAGAGCACCCTCCCACCAGGGAAATCACAGCTTGATTTTTTAAAATTACTTCGTATTGAAATAAACTAAACTGAGATGGGGGATGGAGAGAATGCACAGGGAAGTTGTGGCCTCCTAAAATGGAAGATAGAAAAGAGTTGCCTCAGAAGTTAGGACTCAACTTCAAGTCCTGTCTCACTAGTCCCATGATCTTGGAGAAGTCATAAATGATCCTACGATCCGTTTGTCTATTCCTTTATGGTTCTGTGCCTCAGTTTCCCCCTATGTAAAATGGGAAGGGGTGTGAATTAGATGGTCTCCAAGGTCTCTTAAGAGTTCTAGATCTCCTCTTCCCTTCCCTCTGTCATATTTTACCCTTCTCAGAATAGCCTACAATTCACTGACACCAGCCTTTTTTGCTGTTTCTCCCATGAGACAGAATTTTAACGCAGTTCTTCCTGACTCCAGGTCCAGCGTTCTATCTACTATACGGTGCCACCCTGTTTTTTGAAACCTTTACCTTCTATCTTAGAACTGATACTAAGGGGGGGGATGGCTAGCTGCTTCAGTGGTTTGAGAGCCAGGCCTACAGTTGGGAGGTCCTGGGATCAAATCTGGCCTCAAGCCACTTCCTATTACATTGATTAACCTTCATTGCTCTTCTT
>NW_025392906.1:0-1836 GCF_016433145.1 Gracilinanus agilis
GACCCCTGGTCTATGGTCTCCCCTCCATCTCTTTCTCTTTGTCTCTCTCCCTGTCTTTCAAATCTCTATCATGCTGTCTCTCTCTCCCTGTCTCCTCAACACTCAGTCTGTTTTCTGACTCTCACTCAATCTGTCTTCTTGTCTGTCTGTTTCTCTTTCATCACTTTCTGTCTTCCTTTTTTCCCTCATTATTTTATTAATGTTTTTGGGAAATATTTTCCCATTGTTATGGTTTTCCTCCTCACTCCCAGATTATCAGGAGCTGATAAGCAATTCCACTGGTTTATGCATGTCTTATTATTCAAAATGGTAACTTTTTTCCCCTTCTAGCTCATTCTGCCTCTGGCTCTTCCTCTGTTTCTCAGCCTCTCTGTCTGTATATTTTATTGATGTTTCTCTGGGTTGTTCCCTCTCTCAGTCCATTTCTCTGTCCCCCTTATTCTATTTACTTATCTCTCCCTCCTCTCCTCTTTCTCTCTGTCTCTGACTCATCCCCCCCCTCTCTCTCTCTCCATCTTGCCTCTATCTGCTTCTTTCCCTGTCTCTTTCACTCCCTCGTTCTATTTTCCTCTCCTTCCCTCACTGTTTCTCTGTCTCTCCTCATCTTTGTCTGTCTCCATTTTTTCTATCTCTGTCTCTCCCTCCCTCAGTCTCTTCCTCTTTGCCTCTCCTCTCTTCTCCTCTGCCCCATCTCTCTCTTTAACTGTTTCTTTCCTTCTTCCACTCTATCTCTATCTCCCTTGCTTCCATCCTCTCTTTCTCTGTCTCTACATCTGTCTGGATCTTCTCACTCTGTCTCTGTCTCTCATATTTCTATAGCTCTGCCTCTCGCTCTGATTCTCTTTCCCTGTGTTCACCCTTTCTCTCTAACCTTTCTTGCTTCCTCCCTCCCTCTGTTTCTGACTGTCTCTATCTCCCTCTTTCTGTTGCTTTCTCACTTTTTCTCTCTCACCATCTGCCTGTCTCTATTGCTTTCTCTCTCCCTCTATCTCCATGTCTGTCTTTCTGTCTCTGACTCCCTCTCTTTTTCTATCTCTCTCTATCTTGACTCAGTCTCTCTTNAATATAATTGAAGACAACACCTATTGCCAATAGTCTTCTCTAGGAGTTTAACCACAAAAGTAAGGAGAGAAATAGGATGGGAAGGTTGGGCACCTGGATGGTGTTGTGGTGAAAAAAGGAGGATGATGTGAGAAGGAAGGGAAGGAAGCTGGGGAGGCCCCAAGACCAGTAGGGAAATTAACCCAAGGCCTTTAGAGGTGGATTTCAGAGCAGAACAAAATCAGGCTAGGCCCAAGAGATATTTAACTGGGTTTATTTTAGAGTTTAGTAAAATAAAGGTTTGGGAAAGCCAGGGAAAACCAGATTTCCAGCAGCTAGCTGAGACCAAAGCTCTTGGGGCAAAAAGGCTCTCCATGGGAAAAAAGATTCTCCAGAGAAAAAGGTAGGCAAAATTGGGCCTCCTCTCTTCTTTTATACTTTCTCAGACAACTCCCACAAGGGAAGTTGAGGTAGAGAGTCCTGGGAGATGTAGTCTCCCAGGGTTTGGAGCCATTTTTTTATTTTAAATTTTTTATTTAATTCATTTAGAATATTTTTTCCCATGGTTATAGGATTCATGTTCTATCCCTGCCCTCCTTCTTCCCCTCCAATAGCTGGACACACAATTCCACTGGGTTTTACATGTGTCATTCATCAAGAACTATTTCCATATTATTGATATTTGCACTAGGGTGCTCATTTTGAGCTAATATCCCTAATTATATCCCCATCCACCCATGTGATCAGGCAGTGGTTTTTCTTCTCTTTCTACTCCCACAGTTCTTCCTCTGAATG
>NW_025392907.1:0-10153 GCF_016433145.1 Gracilinanus agilis
TGAGGCCCTTAAAAAGGCAAATTTAAAAATTATAAGTTTTCTTTCTTTCCCCTCTGTATCTTATTTACCTTTACAGGTTTCTCTCGATTTTTGTGGTTGGATATCAAACTTTCCATTTAGCCCTGGGCTTTTCTGTGCAAATACCTGGAATTCTTCAATTTTGTTGAATGCCCATACTTTCCCCTGGAAGTATATAATCAGTTTCTATGGGTAGTTGATCCGTGGTTGCAGGCCCAGCTCTCTTGCCTTTCTGAATATCGTATTCCAAGCCTTACGGTCTTTTAGCGTGGAGGCTGCCAAATCCTGTGTGATCCTGATTGGTGCTCCTTGATATTTGAATTGTCTCTTTCTGGCTTCTTGTAAGATTTTTTCTTTTGCTTGAAAGCTTTTGAATTTGACAATAATATTTCTAGCCGATTTCTTCTCTGGGTCGAATGTAGTGGGTGTTCTATGAATCCTTTCGATGTCTATATTGCCCTCTTGTTGTAGGACTTCAGGGCAATTTTGCTGAATTATTTCTGTTAGTATGGAGTCCAGGTTTCTATTAATTTCTCGTTTTTCTGGAAGACCAATTATTCTCAAATTGTCTCTTCTAGACCGGTTTTCTTGGTCTGTCACTCTCTCATTGAGATATTTCATGTTTCCTTCTATTTTTTCAGTCTTTTGGCTTTATTTTATTTGTTTTTGTTGTCTTGAGAGATCATTAGTTTCTACTTGCTCAGTTCTAGCCTTCAGGGATTGATTTTCGGCTATAATCTTTTGGTTTCCGGCCATAATCTTCTGGTTTTTGGCCATAATCTTCTGGTTTTTGGCCATAATCTTCTGGTATTCCTTTTCAATCTGGTCATTTCTGGTGTTCAATTTCTGAGCCTCACTTTCCAATTGCATGATTCTACCTTTTAAACAGTTATTTTCTTGCCAGATCTCTTCCATTTTCCTCAAAATCTCAGTTTTGAGCTCTTCCATAGCTTGTGAGGAGTTTTCCTTATTTGAGGAGGGTCCGGATGCTTGCTTGTTCTCCTCCTCTGTTTGCTCGGTTGTCTGGATTTTCTCTGTGTAAAAGCTGTCGAGTGTTAAAGACTTCTTTTTCTTGTTGTTATTCTTTCTCTTCTGAGTTTCCTGAGGTTGGGTAGCCATCATTAGCCCAGCAGCTTCTCAGGTTTATCCTCACGCTCAGTGTCTGTCCGCGGTCTATTGGTTCCTGAGGTCTGAGTTCTGGTTTTTTCCAAGGTCAAGCCCCCTATTGGACCCCCTTGCTTGATCCTCTGCAGGAGGTTCCTTTACAAGTCTCAGGGCGCTGCTTCCACAGTCATATACAGGTCTGCACTGGTTCCCCACTCAGGTTTTCAGAGCTTTAGTTCCTGGCTGTGTCTGCCTCCACCCACGCCTCCTCCAGTGCCTGTGCGCTCTGCGCTGGGTGTCCACTCTCTGCCCTCGCGCTCAGATTTCGCTTGCATTCTCTGGCTTTCTGAGGTCCTAAATCTTGCTGCTCTCAGGAACAGGCCCCGGAGCTGCCAATGACTCGATGGGTGCCCCAAACTTGCTCTATTTCTTTTTAGCTGGCTTCAGAGCTATAGATTTTGTGTGTGGAGGGGGTGGGGGTGGGGTGCTTGCTCAGCCCGCGATTTAGTGAGAGCCCTTTATAGCCTGGAAATGTCTCGATTCCACGTACCTTCCACGCTGTGCCCTGTTGTGGGGTTCTTCCGTTCGTCTGGACTTGTTTTTATGTCCCCTTAAGGAGTTTTGTGTGTTTTGGTCAGGAGAGGTTAAGAGCTGCTTCTTACTCTGCCGCTATCTTAACCCGGAACGCCTTAACTGTGTTTTAATAGGAGGTTTTTGAGCACCTGACAAATGGAAGAGAAGGAGCTATAAATTACCCACTTTTCATATGTGCTTTCCAAATTTGAGTTCACATTCTGAACTTTATAGATACTGTACTTATGGGAAAATGTCATAAAACAAATATTAGATGGGGAAGGGTAGTTTGAACTAAAGGTGGACTAGGTACTAATTAATACCATAGTAAATACCCTTTTCTTTAAAAAAAACACAAAATACTACTTAAAGTGGACTGAGTAAACCATTCTCAAAAGATTACTTTGGGAATAAGCAGAATGGTAGAGGATAGAGTTGATAGTACTGGAGAATCCTCCTCCTCTAACTCACCATTATTAACCTCTAAAGTCATAAGGAGAAGTAACCTTCCTCAGGGATGGAAGAGAGGGAATTATGCTAAGGATATACATATGTACATACTATACATATATGTGTATACTGAAATAATGAGATTATAAAATGTACTATTAGGATTGAGACTGACTAGGTACTTTGTCTCATGTCTACAAAGTATCCCATTTCTCCTCCTTGAAGGAAAGTCCAAAAGTGAGCCTTCCTTCATTGGGCTCAGCTCACAAACTGTCTTGAAGAGTATTATATATAAAAAATATGTTTATTTGTATTATAAAGGTTAAATATAAGGATTAATAAAATAAGGATGACAACTAAGGGAACTAGATTTTCACCCACTCCTCTTTCATCTCAAAACAAAATTCTTCTGGTCTTGGGAATTCACCCAAGCTACTCTATAAATCTCCTCATCAATATCTAAAATCCACCAAAACATTATCTTACTAAACTGGTTAAATTCTTATATATAAGTTCAAGTATCTTCAAGTAAAGTTGTCTTCAAGTAAGTAAAGACAGTGAGCCAAAGAGGCAGAGGATCATTGAGCTGAGTGTGGCTCTGAGGTGAGACTCAGAGTCTAAGCAAGCAAGATCTTCTGTGATTCTTCTTCAAAACAAAATGTTATCACAACAGCAGATAGAAACTGGTTTCCTTCCTGGTATTTCCCAAAGTGGACAAAAGGAAAGCTCCCAAGATAGTTCAAGTTTTCTCTTCATTTCTCTCAAAACCAAGGCTATGGCCCGAGAGGGAAACGACTGGCTAACCCCCACAAGAGTCAGGGATTAACTGCCACTCTTCCACTAACACATCTCCCCCTTCTCCTTTCATTCTAAGCCTTTCACAGAATTCCCTGCATGTGCTTCTCTTCATTTTTGGAGACAACTTTCCAAGTCCTCAACCTATAAAGCTTATCTTATAAAACTATATCTTTTATAATCTCATTCTTATAATACATACATTATGCATATGCATATATGTCTATGCATATCTACTATATATGTATATGTGATTATGCAGGTGTACACATATGAATCAATATATGTGCATGTATTTATATATACCTATAGATGTATATAGACATTTATATATTCATTCTTTATACTGGCATCTCTAGGATCTAGCAGTGTTTCTTTTACATAGTTGGAACTTAATAAATACTTCCTGATTGATTGATTGATTGATTGGACTTTTATTGAGGGTTTGTTTGGGTTTTTTTACTATCTTTTACTTACATTTCCAACCATTCACTCTTTGGTTCTTTTTGCTACCCTCAAAGAAGATCTGAGGCTGGACTATAGAATTGACTCAACTTCTTGTTGGTAAAAATGGACTTCTTGGCCAGATATAAGACTAATCTCAGTTCCATTTCTAGTCACAGTAGACAATGTAGGCCTTTTAAGGACATTTTTTGCACCACCAATCCTACTCCACCCCCTCTAATTTTACCTGATTTTCTTCTTTTCTTCTTGTTGTTGAGGATAGGGTGAATTGTCTACTACTTCTTGTGGGATAGGAAAGGGTTGTGGGAGAAGAGGGAAAGATTGAGTCATTGAAGCCACCATGATTTCTGCCCTGGATAACCTTTGGGATATGGAACTGGGATAGCTGGGTTTGCAGTCATCTTTTCCTTAAGGCCTGCACAGGCATATTTTCATTCTATTTCAATTTCTCCCTTGATCTCCAAATTCCAAATATGGTAAAGTCAAATTCTACTGCTTCTTGAGTGGAATTGGGTATGGATAGTAACCCAAACAGAGTTACTATTACAACTGAGATGGAGATATCCTTACACTAAAGCTATCCCCATTCCCTGTAATTATAATTCCCTGTAACTTATGACCTAGTGCATTTTATAAAGTTAAGGAGATTAAAGGTAAGGGGTTTGGGGATAAACTGGAAGAGATATAAACGATGCTGAATGCTGTATATTAACATTCTCCATAATTAGTTCATAACATCCCTAATTTAGCAGGGACTATGTTGATTTATCTTGAAGATTTACTATAATTATTTTTCTCACTGCTTACAATTCTTTGGTTAGAGGTTGGAGAGTTAAAAGTTTTTATTTATTTATTTATTTATTTTACATTTGAAAAGTTCTCCCATTTGATGGTCACTGCAAAGTGAAATTCTTTTCAAAGGACTCAAATTCTAAACAAATTAAGTTGAATCTCTATGTAGCAAATTATCACCTCATCCAATTATTTCACTATACAAGAAAATTGGGAAAATTCAGCCCCCCCAACTAGGCTTAATAGCAGGAAAAAGCATATCCTCTTCTGCCTAGTCCATCCTTCAGAAACTAGATGTGAACCAGGACCCCTTCTCCATCTCTTCTGTTATTCCCTCCTTTATATTCCTCTAACACCAGTGGATTAAGATAATTTTTTCTATATTCTACAAAGTTCTAAAAGCACTTCAATTAACTGAATTAAGAAAAGAAACCTTTTGCTCACAGGCAGTTTTGTTCCCCACCAAGCAATCCTATACCCCAGAGATGGAGTTCTTATGAAAATTAAAGGATTTTATGTAAAACACATACCCTGAGCTTCTTCAATATGGTATCTCTACATAACCCAAAATAGTAGAGCCACTACACTGCATCTGTTTAGTGAAAGCTGTTTTTTGTTGCCTGTTCTGGTTAAATTCTTTCCTTTTTTTGCCAAGAAAATTTACTACTTTTTTTCATTATTTTTCTTGTGTCAAGTGGAACCTTTCCATCCAAATTTCACTGCTCAGCCCCATATGTGTTTTTTTTCCTTTCCCCCCCTTTTTTTGGTTACCACATAACAAAAATGTTTCTCTTATATTAATTTTGTTACTCAGGCAAAGTAAACTATCACTCCTCGGTATGTCATATAAAAGCCAGAAGAGTAGTGACTCACTCATGCAGAGTTTTATTTAAACCATTTGTCCTGTGGTCAGAGTAGATTAAAGACAGATCAGGTTGCAGTCAGAGCAATGTTGGGACAGTGAGAGTGAGAGATGTTGGCACTTGGTTGTTAAACCACATGCAGCTCGCGTGACTGCAGTTTCCCTTAGTGCCCTTCCCCCCACCTTTTCTCTCTCAAGACTATAACACCTGTATCCAGCCAGACTCAGGTTTATTGACCCACTGAACTTCTAGGAGGGCTTTTGGAAGGGGTTGACATTTTAATTTGGTGACAGAAAATGAGAATGGCTAATGGAAGGGAAGCTTACTTTCCCTTGCTGCCCTCTGGGGAAAGCTGAGGGGAAGAGGGGGAAGCTGATGGAAAAAGAAAAAAGAAATTGAAAAGAAATAAAGCAATTGAAAGCATTGTGAGAAGTTTCCATTGTCCTTTTCCAGATAATGTCTGGAATTGTAAATGCTTGCAAATTGAGCTGATCATGGTTAATCTATTTGGTACTCACCAGCAGGGGTCAGAAAAATATGACATATAAATGGCATTTAAGCTAAGGAAGTTCTAAAAAGATGAGAGTCAGGAGGGTCCAGACAACAGAATGAGTCATTATTTCTTGAGAGTGAGAAGAGAATCAGAACCTTAGAGTTGGGAATGATTCAAGAGATTATTTAATCCTTTGACTAAATAATGTACAATATAGGAAAGGCAGGTACAATGTAGGAAAAGAAAAGGAAGGAGAAAGAGATGGAAGTTAGAATATGTTCATGTGACTTCATATAATTAATAAAGTGTTCATCCTTTTAACTATGTAGTCATAATGGTGCTGCTGCTATAAGCATTTTATATCAAATGGATAACGTTTATTGATTAAAATTCATAAAATCTAAGATTTAGAGCTAGAAAGATCATTAGAGAGTATAATATAGCCCAACTCCTTCATGTTAGGTGAGGAATCTTAGGTCATAAGAGTTAAATGACTTATTCAAAGTCATGTGGGGAATAAATAGCCAACCTGGATTCTACATTTCCATTTAGGTATGTGTTGACACTTCTATTCCCAGTATTTTTGTTTCCTTATGTATAATTGAGGTTGTTAGTAAGTTAAAAGCTAGTGAATAATTCTATATTGTGTGTTAGTGTTTACTTTTTTTTTTCAAAGTCATTAACTAAGGTACACATACACCATTTTGACACCACCCCCCTTTTTTTAAAGACATCATGTTATAGTGAATGATCAGCATTAAAGTTCCCAATTCAAGTATATTCTATGTAGTAAGCACTGGGTTAAGAACTAGGAATTCAAATCAAAAACAGTTTCTGATTTCAAGTAGCTTACTATCTAATGGGGAAGAAAAGATGACAACTATAGTATGTACTGGATAAATTAGTCTTAGGGGAAAAGCATTAGCATCAAGAGAAACTAAGGAAAGGCTTCTTATAAAAAGGTGGGATTTGAACAGAGACTTGAAGGAAGTCAGTAATAGCAGGAGGCAGAAATAAGGAGGGAGAACATTTCAGGTATAGGAAATAATCAGACAAAATCCACAGTTATAGAATATCTTGTGAGAAGAGTCATAGTGAGTCCCATGTTACTGGATCAGCTTGGGTGAAAGGTAGTAATGTGAAAGAACACTAGAAAGGCAGAAAGGGGCCAAGTTATAAAGGATTTTAAGAGCTAAAGGGATAATTTTATATTTGATCCTGGAAGTAATGGGAGTCATTGGAGTTTTTAATCAAAGAATGGTAACATAATCAGTCCTGCACTTTAGAAAGATCATTTTGAAAGCCAAGTGGAGAATGAGATGGAATGGGGAGAAATTTGAGGCAGAGCAGCCCAGTCTCAGGTTATTTCAGTAGCCCAAATATGTGGTCATGAAAGCCTTCACCAAGGCATTGGCATTGTGGCATTGTCAAATGAAAGAAGGAGGAATATGTAAAAAAATATATTATGAAGGTAAAATCAACAGGACTTGGAAATTTGTTGGAATCAAAAGAGGAGCCCAAGTCCTGCTTCTGATGCATACTAGCTGTGTAACCCTGAATAAATCACTTAATTTCTAGCCCTCCCCCATAATCTTAAAGCAATAAATTACAGGTGAGCTTCAAATCTACATTAGTGGAGAGATCATCCACAATGAATTCCCAATTCTAATAATATCACAAGGTCAGACACATCCTCATCACACACAGACACACATATACGCATGCACATTTGTACACACAAGTCAAGAAAATAACCTTTTTAGAGATAACTTAGAAGCAATCTAGTAAAACCTCAGATGTCACTCAAGAATCTTATTTCTAATATCTCTGTTATTGGACATCACTTCCTGAATACTTCCACGAGAACTAGGTTCACTCTTCTACTTGCTTATTCTGACTTTTAAAATATTTCTCCTTTAAACTGAACAAAACTCTGCATTTCTATAACTTCCTATTATTGCTCCAAGTTCTGTCCTTTGAAGCAACACAGAGTGTTTCTCCCTTCCACTTGATTAGCTGTCAAAAATTTGAAGACAGAAATCATTCTTTACTAAATTTGTCCATCTCTGAATCTGAAAAAAACTGACTTTTATCAACTACTCCTCATAATAGATGGTTTAAAAAAAAGTAAAAATAAAAATAAAACTACAAACTAGAAAAAGAAAATAAACACCCTCTCCAAAACAAAAACAAAGAAAAAAAAATAAGACATGGTTTCCAGACTCTTTTTTCAGTAGTTGTTCACTCTTCTCTGAAACACATGCTAACTTATCCTGAAATGAACATTGCACATCTGTTACGACTAGTACCTAATACTGTAGGATTATTAGCTCCCATGATTTGAACACTATATTGTCAATTCAACTTTAATGAATTAGTGTTTGGTTGTTTTTTTGTTTTTTTGCTTTTAGCAGACAGGTGGAACATCTGTTTAATATTAAGCTTGTAGTCAACTAAAATTCACAGGTTTCTTTCCTTGTGAGCTTTTGTCAAGCAAGGTAGATCCAGAACCTTAATTTTTTTGAAATTGATTTATTAAACTTAAATGAAGGACTTAATGAAGGATAATCATATAGAAGAATACTAATCTACCTCAGAAGCTTATTTATCTTGTAAAGAAAGTACTAATGAAATAACATAGGAAAATTTCTGTCTGTAAACTGATTGCTTTGGAAATGGTTCTGGCTCTAGTCATAAGAACTGGCTCTGCTATTTACTCCCTGTGTGGTCTTACGCAAATAAATCACAGCCTCTTCTCTGTAAAATGAGTGCAATGAACTAGTTGACCTTCAGCTCCATATCTGTTACTTTATATGTAAAGGATGGGGGGTAGTACTCATGTCAGTTCTGTATATGTCCACATAGTTTTATCTAAATATGGCTTGCAGGGAAGGATGAATATCTGTCTCTGAAATCTTCCCCACCCAGACTTTTATTTCTGCTAGTAGGAGAAAAAAGATTAGGACTAGCTGCTCTGCTCTCCTCACAGAGGAGATACCAATATCATACCTATCTATCCCCATAAATGGTGCAATGGATAGAGTGCCAGGCTTGGAATCAGGAAGGACTCCTCTTTCTAAGTGCAAATCTAGCCTCAAACACTATGTGACCTTAGACAAGTCACTTCACCCTTTTGGATTCAGTTTCCTCATCTATAAAATAAGCTGGAGAAGGAAATGGTGAATCACTCTAGTATTTTTGCCAAGAAAAGTCCAAACGGGGTCAAAAAGAGTCAGATACTACTGATAGTACTGAACAACAATAATGTTATTTACTAAGATAGTACAGTATTTGATTTGGAGTCAGGAAAATTCATCTAGTTTAAATATGGCTTCAGACACTTACTTTGTGACTCTAGGCAAGTCACTTAACCCTACTTGCCTCGATTTCCTCATCTATAAAATGAGCTGGAGAAAGAAATGACAAGTCACTCCAATATCTTTGCCAATAAAACACCAAATGAGGTCAGAAAGAGTTGGACATAGCTGAAAAATGACTAAACTATTGCCCATAAATATTACTAGTATAAAGGGAAATTATCTCTAGGTTCAAGCAGCTTTTTTGGGTTATTATTCTTTAATAGGGTAGGAGGGCCCCACCTCTTACCACCAAATACTAATTCTATAAAGACCATCACAAATATTTAATAGTTAATAAATCCACTTATCCAAGCAGATAACAAACAAAAATCAGGAAAGCTGTACTGGTTAGAATATACCAGGCAATATACAGAGGAAATAAACTCCCCTCTGGGAAAAAATATAATTCAATTCAACTGAAAAAAGTTCCTCATCTAACCCAAGGAGAAATTCCCTGAAATCACTAGCATGGTAATCTGGAAATAAAGGTGCCACTTCTTTTACATGTTAGCTTATTTCTAGAGACTTTTTCTCCCTCCAGAAGTTTCTCATGAAAAAGAGCTTGGAAACCAGTGCTGTCCTCTTAGCCAGAAGTCAAAAGAACTATTTCTTCTAAGCTCTTACTTAAACTTTTATTAAATTAAAAGAGCAGGTATTATCATCATTTTTCACAAACATCTGTTCATTCCTGATTTTATCCCTGCCAACCTTCATTCTTCCTTATTTCTCCCTTTTTGTTTTTCTAGTATAATTTAAATTTTTGAAGCTTCTCTTATCAATTGTAACTTTTTAAAAAAAAAGTTTCCAACTGGGGAATCCCAGTTTTTCTTCTCTTGGAACTTTTGGAAATATGTTTTCCAAAAAAATAAATTAGGGGCATCAAGGTGGCACAGTGGATAGAGTGCCAGGCCTGGAGTTGGGAGGATCTGAGTTCAAAGCTGGCCTCAGGCACTTGCTACCTATATGAGTCTGGGGAAGTCCTTTAACCCCGTTTGCTTAGCTCTTGCCCTTTCTGTCTTAGATTTAATGGGAGAGAAAATAAGAGCTTTTTTATAAAAAGACTATAGTATATTTTTTAACATTTATTAATATTCATTTTTAACATGGTTACATGATTCATGCTCCTCATTTCCCCTTCAACCCCCCACCCCATGCACACCCGCCACCCATGGCCGATGCTCATTTCCACTAGTTTTGTCATGTGTCCTTGATCAAGACCAATTTCCAAATTGTTGGTAGTT
>NW_025392908.1:0-1831 GCF_016433145.1 Gracilinanus agilis
TGTGCCAGGCACTGCTCAGCACACAGAAAGGGAGAAACTCCATCAGCCACCCTCCAGGCCCCCCACAGTCTGACTGAGGACACCCACCAGCAGTCGTGTCCAGACCAGCTCTGTGGGGCCTTGATGGAGGGAGGCCCTCTGGGAGGGAAGGCTCTAAGGGTTCTGGGGACCCCAGAAATGAGACTCAAAGGAAGTTCAGAGGCCAGAGGCAGGAGGCAGAACCTTCCCTGCAGGGAGACAGACAGCCCATGGAAAGGCCCAGAATCAGAGCATGGAAGGTCTTGGCCAAGGATCAGCCAGGAGGCCAGTGTCCCTGGGTCAGAGGAGGAGGAAGGTGTGAGGAGAAAGGAAGGGGCTGGAAGGTCAGTATATACCATTGGAGCCTGTTATGGGAATGGTCAGGGTCCTTGTTAGTGACAGCCAGAATCAGGCAGTTGGGGAGGCCCCCAGAGAGCTCCCCTGTAGCTTTTGTATCCACTCCAGTGTGTGACCCCCCAACTGGCCTTCTGCTGTTGAGCTTCCTGACCCAGAGAGAGTCTGAGGAGTTTGGGGGGAGCCCAGGAAGGGCCTCACACAGAAATGGGGCCTTTTTCCCAGAAGAGGAGCTTTGAGTGTTCTTGAGCAGAGCTGTTTGTAGCAGAGCCAGGAGCTGGGTACGTGCCTTCTGTGTTCAGTAGAATTCCATCATGGTCCAGTCCTTCCCTTGTTGGACAGGCTGAAGAGAAAGAGGAGAGTTTCTGGAAGGCCTGAGAGTTTTCATTTTATATATGGGTTAGGGAAGACATTGAGGGAGACATTGAGCATCGAACTCAAGGGCAAGAAATGGGATGCGCACAGACTGGAGTGCTCTGTGTCCTCCTAAAAATCTGCTTTCAGCAGTCTGCCTGATAATCTTCTGAGGTTAATGTTCTTATTCTCATTATTTCACACTTGAGGAAACAAGCAAACAAAAAATCATGGAGTATGTAAGTGTCTGAGGTGGGATTAGAAATCAGATCTTCATGAATTTCTTCCATTTTGTAACTACTAATATTACCTTTGGGTGCCCATCTTCCCACAATCCCCTGGAACACCAATTGTTTCTCAAATTTTTATTCTGGGCATTTTGCAGAGCATGAGATGAAGCCTCAGCCTTGTTTTGGTTTCAGTTTCTCTCTCTCTTTTTTAATCCCTTAACTTCTTTGTATTGGCTCCTAGGTGGAAGATTGGTAAGGGTGGGCAATGGAGGTCAAGTGACTTGCCCAGGGTCACACAGCTGGGAAGTGGCTGAGTCCAGATTTCAACCTAGGTCCTCCAGGCTCTAGGCCTGGCTGTCAATCCACTGAGCTACCCAGCTGCCCCTCCAGTTTCTCTTGATTAATGACTTAGACCATTTTCCATTTGGCCATGAATCCTCCACATTTCTTTGGAAAACTCTTTGTTCAGATCCTTTGACTGTCTACTGGAGAATGGCTCTTGGTCTTGGTTTTATTCTTGCTTATCAGACCCATTTCAGAGAAATTGATCCCTAACTTGTTTTCATTTGCCCAATTTCTCTCTTATTCTGGATGCATGAATGTTTTCTGTGCAAAAGTTTTTCAGTTTTAAATTATCAAACTTCCCTTGTTTTGATCATTGCCTCTCTTGGATTCAGTTGAGAATTTGTGTGCTAGACCTGCAAAGTAAACAACTCAGAAGCACCATCTCACACGTGTTAATTAAGATAGAAAAAGAAAATAATCAAGTCAGAGATGTGTAAAAACTGGGACACTCATGCACTGTTGGTGGAGTTGTGAATTGATCTGCTAGCATTCAGGGGAGCCATTTGGAAGTCTCCCCAAAGGGCTTTAAA
>NW_025392909.1:0-3863 GCF_016433145.1 Gracilinanus agilis
TCTTTCTTTCTTTCTAAATTTCCTTCTTTCTTTCCTTCTTTCTAAATTTCCTACAAAGCCCTTTTTCCTCAGACCCTAGCCTGAAGCAGCCTCTGTCTGTCTTTCTTAGCCACATTTGAAATGTACTTTAGCTCTCTTAATTTCCATTTGGCCTGTGATCCCCAATTCCAGAATGAATTTTCTGCGCAGAGTTTCTGTTTGCCCCTCTTGAAATAACTGTGGTTCTTGCACTCAAGTAGTTGTTTTCTTTCCAAAGTGAGCATTGATCTTATCTGGATATTTGGCTTATCATGGTGAGTCACTGTGTTGGCCTGGGCTTTTTTTGCAATGTGATACTATGATGAACACAGAGATCATGGCCATTTTTTATCCAGAACAAAAAGATCTTCAGGGATTTCTGGGTTCTGGATAGGAATGTACCCCAGGAGCTTGGTTCTAAGGCCATCATCTTGTGCATAATAAGGAGAAATGAGAGATTGGATCCAAGGAAAGCTGATCTTCTAGGGTGGGGGTGGCAAAAGAACACCACCAATGCTGCTTGCTCCACTGCCCCCAGCACAGTCATCGGGCCCGGGAGCAAGCTTGTTAGATCCTCCATGTTTGCTGGGGAGTGCTCTCTGGGGGAACTGCAGCTGTTTGTAGCTCCCAGCTCAAGCAGGGCTGCTGTCTGTGGTGGCAGAGCAGAGCCTATTCGCTGCTGGTATGAGTGACTGGGTGTACCGCAGCTTAGGGTTGAAGCATGGAGACTAAAAGCTAAACTCTATGGGCTCTTTCTCTAACCGTCTATTTGTCTGTCTTGCGCCCAGGTCTTTTGTAGCTCTGACTGTGTCACTAGCTGCCATTATCTCTTTTCTCTGTTCCTGTCTCAGGGATTCTCTTTCTTTTTCTGCATCTGTCTCTTCATCTCTCTCTCTCTGCCCTTTGGACCTGAGCTCGGACCTAGCAAGGGCACACGCCTTTTCTTCCTCCCAAGATAAAAGTGAACAACTGCATCCCTTTAGATGCGGATGAAGAGGTGAATGGGTGAAAAAGGCTAACCTTCTTGTCTGTGTCTGGGGGTTGCTTAAAAGGACAGGCCTCCAACTCCACTCATTTTACCTCGGGAGAAAGCTCCAAGTGTTAACCCCCAAACTATGTTTGGGGAGATCTCCCTGGCTCCGTGGCCTTCCCCTTCCCCCACTTGGTTGTCTAGACTATCCCTCTGGGACAGGAAGGATGGGTTGGTGGGAAGAGAGAGGAGGTGGTGGGAAGTCCCGCCGAGCCCTCCCTTCTGATCCCCGCTCCCTCTGAGCTCCCTCTGCCTTGGGACAATAAGTTGGTTTCAATGGGGCCCCGCGAGTTTGAAGGGATATAAAGCGAGTCTTTCACGGAGCTGCCTTTGGCCCCTGGTTCTTGGCAGCCGCGCAGTGGCTGGCGGCGGGAGCCGCCTGAAAAGCAGAAGCGAGAAGGGGGCTGGAGAGGAGGGAGGTGGGGGGCGGGGGAAAGGGGAGGACGAGAAACGGGCGATTCCGGGGAGATTCGCAAGCTCGGGGTATAAATGGTCTCCCAGCTGTCAGATGAGCTCATTCAAAGGAGCCGGAACATCTTGGGGGGCGGGAGGGAACCAGAGAGGGTTGCTTGATGAAGCCATAGTAGGGCAAATCCCTCTGAGACATAGGGTGATGGGGAAGAGGGATACTCCTAGCCTTGAGCCCTGGCCCCACCCATAGGGAAATCTCTGGAACTAGTGGGGGTGGGGGCAGGAATAATGCTGGTCATACTACTCCCCTAGCTGCCTAGGTGCTTATGGTCGAAGCCAAAGCCACCACACTACACTTATCATCCCAATCCGTCCCGGGTCCTTTCTTCTTGCACGTTGGATTGACTAGCCTCACTTTCCCCTCATCTCGTTCCACTCAATTCCTTACGGATCTGCTCCCCCCTCAACCCCCAGTTAGCTTCCCTGACTTCCTTATCTCCCAGACACAGTCCCTTCTACTCTCTCCAATCTGGGTACCCCGCTTTCTTTCCTCCTTGTCTTTTTTGGAAACCCCATTTGCCTCCCCCTTACTACCTTTCAGATACTCTGTCCCTTTCCCTACTCTCTCATTCCCTCTGTTCTTCTTCCTCGAACTCTTTCCCCCCCAGTGTTCAGCAATTGGCGTAGACCTGGAAGAAGCCATCGTGACCAGGGAGAAGCCAAAAATTGGGGGGCGGGGTGCAGTTAGAGATTGAGCTCGGAGAAGAGGGGGGCGATGGAAGGAGGTAGTCAAAATCTGCAGGCAGGGCTGCACCCAGTTCAGAGAAACTTGTTTTCCAGCCAGGTCCCCAATGTTGTGCTTGTTTGGGTCCTGGACTGGGGCCCTGTGTATGTATGTGAGCGTGTGTGTAAGTGTGTACGCGTGTTAATTTGCGGGCGGAGAAGGGAGGACATTTAATTTTGAGGGTAAATTGTGCAAATTCCCCAGTTAACTTTCCAATACTGGCCGCCGCCACCCTGGCCCCACTAGCAGAACACTGAAAATGCCTGCACTTTGTGGAGGTTGGGGAAGAGACAAGCAAGCTTTCATTGAGCTCACCACTAGAGTGGGTGCTTGCCCTTCGCCCCCGCCCCACCATCTCTCCAGGTCTCTCTAGAGAGAGTATGGGAGAAAAAGGAGAAAAAAAGGTGGGCAGAAATTCAGTCTTTGCAATAGTCCCCTTCTCTCTTCCCCCTACCCCTCCCAACAACACCTTTCGGAGAAGGGACTTATAAGAGCATCCCTTCTAGTAGATAACCTCCCAGCTCCAAGTGATAAGTTCAAGACTCCTCAGCTCCAATGGCTTATAGCTAGACAGTCTTCTCCCCGCCCCCCATCGCCCACCCCTCTCTCTATTCAGTCTGGGGGATTTCTTTCCCAGACAGCATTTGCAATTATTAGTGTGCGTGAGTGTAGGTGTAAATATGTGACTGTGTACCTAAATGCCTGTGTGAATGTGGATGCGTGTGTGTGCAAATGTGAGTACAGATGAGTGTGTGAATGAGTGCATAGGTGAGTGTGTCAATGTATGCGTGTGAATGCGAGTGCGGGCGAGTGTGTATGTGTGCGCTTGCGTTTATCAGACGATTTAAGAAATGGAAATTGTCCTCTATGGGTGTGTTTGGGGGGGGGGCGAGAAGGGGGAGGCTGAACTTGAGAAGAAACCAGTCCATTTTAAAACAAATACGAATAAACAACCCTTAAGACGTAATTTGTGGTTTATTGTGTGTTGGGGGGGGAGGGGGGTGGCGGCGCTGATAAGGTGGGAAAGCCCTATTGCAGTTTTCCCCTCTTCCAGCCCTGTCCCCTCCGATGCTCCCCCTCCCTAAGTGGGGAAGTGGAAGGTGGGTGGGGGGCGAAGCGGACTCGGCGAGTGATTAATCCCCGGGATAATAAAACTCCCCTTTCCCCGGGGACCCTCCGCCGCTGATCCTGCAAAGCTCGATTGGAGAGAGTCATTTTCAGAGAGCGGAGCCCTCCTCTCCCCGAGCCAGCGGAGACTTGGTTCATTCCAGCCGCAGCAGCTCAGGGCTTCCACGTATTAGGGATTTTTCCGAGCAGAAAAAAAGCTCTCTCCTGACCTCCTTTCTCCTCCTCCGCTCGGTCGGAGCCTCAGCCTTCCTTCGCCTAGCCCGACCCGGCCATGAAGCCCTTGTCGGGATGGGAGCCCAGGGGCTGCGGCGGCCCCGATCCGAGGGTGCGGGGCGAATCCGGGATGAGGGCTCCCGTGCGGGCTGGAGGGAGCCGCCTGCTGCTTCTATGCTGGGGGCTGCTCACTGCCTCGGCCACCGGTAAGTGCCAGCCCAGCCCGGGGCGGCGATCTTCCCTGCGCTCCCAGCCGCGGCGCGCCGCACCTCTCCCCGC
>NW_025392910.1:0-1392 GCF_016433145.1 Gracilinanus agilis
CTCCAGACTAGGAGACTGAGCTGCTGCTTGGAGAGCTTGGAGATCTCCAAAACAAGCCAGGTAGCTCTAGGTAGTCCTTCCCCTTCAGGGCTCGGAGCCCCACTGTAAGTCAGAGGACAAGTGGAATAGGTTACTTCTTTGGCTCCCCCATTTCAAAGCCAACGCACTTACTCTAAAAGGGTAGGTGGAGGTGGCTGGGTGGCTCAGTGGCTCAGTGGATTGAAAGTGAGACTCAGAGACAGGAGGTCTTGGGTTCCAATTTAGCCTCAGACACTTTCTAGCTGTGTGACCTTGGGCATGTCACTTGACCCCCATTGCACAGCACTAATTCTAAGACAGAATTAAGGGTTTAAAAACAAAACACAGAAATTGCTCCCTCCAAAAAGGAGGACAGAGTTCGGTAGTGGAAAGCCTGAGGTGAGTAGCTAGCTCCAATGCTAGAGTGGAGGAAAAAAACACCACTGAGGCCACAGCTTTCTTCTGAGGCCCCAGACAAGGAAAAGGAGGGCAGATCGTGAGCTTGCTCTCAAGTCCCTTCCAGGCTTCTCATCCCACCTCCCCTCCCCACCAAGAATCCAGAGACTGTTCCACTGACTCCTGACTATCTTTCTGGAGAGCAGCAGGGCTTGGGGATCCAGGATGTCAGATGGAATGCCTTTGTCTTTTACTGATCTGACTGGGGCCTCAGTTTTCTCATCTGTTAAAATGAAGGAATGGGACTAGAGAGGCTCTTACCAACCCGTTATTGTTCCATGTTATTGTTTCCATGCGGCTTTGTTTGGTTACAGACCCTTGGGGAATGGAACCCTTGTGTTGCTAATTTGAGGGAATTGCACCTGTTCCCTCTTCCCCCTCCCAACCTTGAAAGTCTCTTATCTCTCAGCCCATTAGAACCTGGATTACTAACTGGGGAGAAAGCTCTCAAACAGGAGGCAAATTCTCATTGCTTTCGCTCCTAATACTCATAATGGCGCCTACTTGGACAGTGCTTCCTGTCTGCCAGGTACTGGGAAATCACCTCAAGAAATCTTCAGCCCCCACCACGAGGCAATTTCTTAATTAAAGAGTCTGGGGGCCCGAGGCTCTGGCCCTCTCCTTACGTGGCATCATCGGCAGCTTAGGGGGTGGGGAGGATAAGGGGGCATCTGCTTCACATCATTCATTTACTGAAAGCTAAATTCTGGGCTAGGAATTGACCAGCATGCATTGGGGTTTGCAGAAGGGTCTGAATTTCATCTGCGACAGAGGTCTTTAAAGGCGCGGGCCTGGAAAATTACAGCCTTTGCCGAGAGAATGAAAATCTGCAGGCATCTGGTGGGCCAATTTCCTCTTGGAAGCTGAAGACAGGAGGGCGCAGGCTCCCTCTGGTGGAAGAAGAGCAAACTGTAGAGG
>NW_025392911.1:0-6762 GCF_016433145.1 Gracilinanus agilis
TCTCAGTCCTGCATATTTTTCAATCCCCGTGCACAGAGACAGTCAGAAGCTGTTTGCCTTCACTTGGGAGGGGGAAATCTGCCCTGTAGAGTTGTCTTCCACAGGGATTCATTGATAGCTCCACATTTTTTTGCCAAATTTTGCAAAAAGATCTGGAATTTATTAGTTTCACTGAGAGTAAAATGGTATATTATGTAGATGACATCCTGCTAATGTCACCATCTGCATTCATATGCCTAAGGGATAGTATATACTTTTTAAAAGAACTGTATAAAAGAGGTCATAAGGTGTCAAAAAGCAAACTTCAGTGGGTTAAAAGAAGAGTGTTTAGGATTCATACTAGAAGAAGGCACCAAAAAGATATCTCAAAAGAGAATTGCTGGGGGCAGCTGGGTAGCTCAGTGGAGTGAGAGTCAGGCCTAGAGACAGGAGGTCCTAGGTTCAAACCTGGCCTCAGCCACTTCCCAGCTGTGTGACCCTGGGCAAGTCACTTGACCCCCATTGCCCACCCTTACCAATCTTCCACCTATGAGACAATCAACCGAAGTACAAGGGTTTAAAAAATAAAGAGAGAATTGCTGATATCCAGAAGTTGAGTTTGCCTAAAATAAAGAAACAACTCGGAGTAATCATAGGCATGATGAGTTTCTGTAGGCAATGAATAATACCTGCCTCTGCTATAATTGCTAAACCTCTAACAGAGCTATCCAGGAACAAAGTCACAGAACTGTTGAAACTCAACAAAGAACACAAGCATGCAATAGAAAAGCTTAAGGCTGCAATTTTGTTATCACCACCCTTAGGTATCCTTGATCATAACAAACCATTCCATCTATTTATTCATGAAGATAAAGGGATAGCTTGTGGGGTTCTCAGGAAAAATCTTGCGTATAGTCTGAGACCAATAGCTTTTTACAGTTCTGTATTAGATCATGTAATGCAAAAGATGCAAGAGAGTTTTTTGCTCTTGAAGGGATCCAACTGACAACTTTTGGCAGTTAGAAGCCTTAGAATTCTGAGAGAAGGTCAGTTGGTCCCTGAGACTTGAACAGAGCAGAAGGACTAACTAGAGCTCGGCTTTGGCTTTCGGTTTTTGCTTTTGGCCTGTGCTTTTTCTCGGGGAAATTTGAACCTAGCTAATTTCTCTGGACCTCTCCCTGACCTTCTCCATATTATTTCCCTGTTTCCTTTCCTGTTTTTTTGAGAAGCAGGGTGGCTTTTGGGTTTTCAGTGAATAGACTTTGTGGGTTTAATTTTCCACAATAGGCAGTAAGACATCCTTGAATTCAAACTATCCCTTTAGTATTCCCTCTAATTTAAAAGCAGCCAAATCTTCCCTGATGGAGAGAAGCAGGTCCTCTCTCAGTCTAACCCATTCCTGTGACCCTCCCCCATTTTGAGTTCCTCCCTAGAGGCTATCAGAAACATCAAACCCATCTCTCCTTCCAGACAAACTCTGAACATTAATAAATCCTTTTGTTACTTAATCAAATCCTCTGGAGAATCATTGTGTTGAAGATTTAACAAAGGGTTGAAGGGGAAGGAATTGTTCTATTTATTTCCTGAGGGAAACTGGAGCCACCCATCTTGGGAGGAAGTAGTTGCCTAACACTTCCTCCTGAATCCCTTCAGTTTCACTGACAGGGAGGAGCCTTGTGATTCCTCCTTTAAGGACTTGGGAAACTGACAAGAAAGCCCTCTAGTCAGATTCAAACCACTTCTGACTGGCCCTATTCCTTGTGTCTATAAAAGTACCTTTCCTGCATGGAAGGGTTCAGCCTATTTCCCCTCAGTATCCTCTTTCTCTAGCTTGGGTGCCAAGTCTATGTTAGCAGCCTCTCCTGAACACCTCACACGGTACCCTCACCATTCTAATATTGCCTTGTCCTTTCCTCCCTAAACTCAGTCATCCCTTTCATTCCCCTCTTATCACCTCATTCACCTGGTACCCTTCAGTCACTCAGCAAGGGAAGTAGAGCACCCCCCAAACTTTAGTGTCCCTTTTATCCATCACAATCGCATAATCCAAGGAATGCCAAACTGTTTGAAGATTGTTGCCACTGTAGCCATTATGGTTAGAAAATCCTCAAATTTGGTTCTAGGAGGGGAGCTTGTATTCCCCACATTAAATAAAAACTACACTGAGGAACACAAATCTCCAAGCTTTTAAATCAAAACGGCTCTCCCAGTACCAAGCCATATTGTTAACCAATGAGAATTTATCTTTCCATCAGTGTAAGAATATCAACCCATCAACTCTTATGTCAGATTTACCATTAGAAGGAGAAAGTTGACACAATTGTGATGAAACCTTACAAGTTGTGCAGAAGACTAGGGATGACTTGTCTGATGTTCCCCTGGTCAATGCCAACTTGAACTTTTTCTCTGATGGTTCATCTTTCATGGTTAATGAAAAACATTACACAGGTGCTGCAGTTGTAACAGAAACTGAAACTTTATGGTGTACAGCCTTGCAACCAAACATCAGTGCACAAGGCGCAGAACTCCTAGGACTGACAAGAGCACTCCATATTGCAGAGAATAGATGAGCCAACATTTTTACAGATTAGAAATATACATTTGGAGTAGTTCATTTGTCAGAGGAAATCTGGAGACACGGGGGTTTCGTGACTTCAAATGGGAAGGCAATAGCCTATGGAAATCTCATCAGTGATCTTTTACAAGCTATTCAACTTCTAGCAAAAGTACTTGTGATTCATTGCAGAGCACATCAATGTTTAGTAGGATGAGTACAAATAGGCAACCACAGGGTGGACATTACCGTGAAATTCAGAGCTAGATTTGGACCACTTTCAGGACTGAGCTTATCCTTAGGGGATGAAGATCAATTACAAAATGCTTATTCTCCATAGGAGGTCAAATATTGGAAAGAACATCTTGGGGCAGATCTAGTGAATTGAGTATGGATGTCTCCTTGTGGAAAACCATTTTTGCCGAAAATGCTATACTATATATTGTGCAATGCTTAACACAACAAGGGCAGGATGGAACTCTATCCCTAGTGGATTCTGTGAAAAAACATTGGATCACACCAAAGATAACAACAACAGCAATAAGAGTCTGTAAAAAGTGTAAAATCTCCATGCAATTCAACCAAGGCATTACAAGAGTCAAAGGCCTGGGAGGTAACAACTTGCATATACTGCTTTTGAGTGCTTGCAGATAGACTACATCACTATGTCTAAATGCCAAGGATACAGATATGTATTAGTAATGGTGGATAGACTGACAAAATGGCCTGAAGCATTTACAGCAAGACATAATAATGCAGCTTTTGTAGTTAAGAGCCTGTTGAGAGAAATAATACCAAGATTTTCCATTCTTGCTATTATTTCATCAGATTCTGGAAGTCATTTTGCTAATTCGATTCTGAACCAAGTTTATCAGGTTTAAGGAATAAAACAACATCTTTGTTCTGTATATAGGCCTCAGTCGTCTGGACATGTTGAAAGACTGAACAGACATCTGAAAACTCTTGTAGAAAAACTCTGTGCTGAGTCTCATGTAAAATGGTCAGATGTTTTACCTATGGCTTGATTCCACATCAGGAGCCAAGCTAATAGTAGTTCTCATTTATCACCTTTTGAGTTACTATATGGTCAACTACCATGGCCTGGCAAGGCTCCACAAGAAACAGACTATCTATCACATCTAGGTATAGAGTGTAAACTCTATGATTACCTCAAGTTGTTAAAAGAAAGGCTAGATGAATTACATAGATTAGCCTTGATCCAACAAAGAATACCACTTGATTTTAGTTTGCATAAACATAAATGGGGAGATACAGTATATGTCAGAAACTTTACCAGGAAATCAATCTTGGAACCTAAATGGAATGGACTTTATGAAATAATTCTAGTAACACCAACATCAAAGTCAGAAGTAGAAATACATGGTTTCATGTTACACACATTAAGTCCTCCAAAGAAGTGCCTCAGCAACAAGACCCAACCAGAAACCAACAGCAGTCAGAAAATCCAAATGAAATAGAGAAGATTAGTGATATCAATGAATGAACATAAAGCCAGCAAGTAATACAATGGACTGTCACAGATTTTATAATAACTTTTCCCAAAAAATCAGAAAATTTTTGTGGCAACACCAAATATTGTTACAACACAATCACACATTGGTTTCCGTTATCCGAAGGTGACAAGTTTCTACAGTCAAGTCAGATGACAGCCAAGATGGGTTTCCAGCACAGAAGAAAATCAGAAGAGACATCCAGACATCGCAAGGACATCACAAGGGACAATGCAGAAGGACTATACAAAAGAACTGAACTGTACACAACATCTATGTGAGTTGGACAACTTCACCACAGAAACATGACAACATCAGGATCAACTGTACAAGACTGGGTTTGAATGGTACAAGGTTAACACATTCAGACACAAATCAAGTCATAAATAAATGCATCCACTCACTAGAATACATGCATCAGTACATAGCTGATTGACAGAAGGATTCTGAAGGAAGTGGTGAGTATGTAACAGGTAGGACATGTTAGATCATATGTCCAAAACATAGACACTTATATTTACTTCAAATGTACATAGTGTATATACATTGTAAATAGTTAGAGTAAGAAGTATTTTAACCATGGTATAAGGAACTTTGTTCTTTGATCTGGTTAATAGTACTTGAATTACTCTCATAGTTAAGAATTTCACATAAAACCTTGTACATATGTATTATACTGGATACTAACCAATAATAATAATAAGTTTACTAATCCTAGGGACAGATTAGTCAGGGATTTTGTATATCTAGGTAGCACAGGGACAGTATATTATAGTTGTAAATTTTAGTTAGATTTAGCCATAATTTAAAAGAGAGAGAGATATAAGTGTGGTTATGGTTTAGGTAGAAATGTTACTAATAGATTAACATATTAATATAATATAGGGACTTACTTATATGCTAATATTCATTAATAATAAATTAGGTATTATAGGAATTTGTGACTGTAAGATTTGTTGAGTTTATATGAATGTTATTTGTAGTTGAGTATTAACAGAGCTGCTAAGATAGTTTGTTATATTTATGCATTATCATAGAACAAGTTGAGGAAGTTACAAAGTTTAGAACTTACTATATTTTTGTTACATTTATATTGTTGCTTGTGTGAGCATATTCAAAATTGTGTTTATCACTTGTATTCATACCCTAAACCTTTCTTAGTTAAAATTTTCTCAGTCCCTTGTCTTTGGCATAGGAAAAAATAGAGAGTTTAGGAAATAGCATAGGTAGGATTTTGTTATTTGGGGAATTACGGATTGATTGATAAGATATCCTTAGTTAGACAAGCAAAGAGTAGGATTCACCTAAGAAGATGAACAGCTGAAGGTTTTCAGGTTGAAAACCATCAAAACCCAAAGCAGCAATTATTGTAAATATCATTTCTGCTATGCAAAATGGAGAGCAGAATGATTGACACATAGCGGTTTGGAATTTGGAATGAACCAAAGATTGGCATGAGCCAGTGTAATGCAAAGATGCTAAAAAGGCTTTTGCCCTTGCAAAAGCTAACTGAAAACTTCTAGCAGTTAAGAGCCTTAGAATTCTGACAAAGTGGCAGTTGGATCCTGATGCTTGAGCAGAGCAAAAGGTTCAATTGACACTCTGCCTTTGGGTTTCAGTCTTGTTTTTGGCCTGTGCTTTTGTCTCTGGACAATTTGAACTTAGCTGATTTGTCTGGACCTCTCCCTGACCTTCTCCATACTAACCCCTGTTACCTTTCCTTTGTTTTCCCTGTGGGCTCTGGGAGGAAGGGTGGCTTTGGGTTTTTAGTGAATAGCCTTTGTGGGTTTAGTTTCCCCATAGGCAAGTAGGACATCCCTGAATCAAACTATCCCTTATTTTATTGATTTAGCATACTCTCAACTTTAAAAGTAGCCAAATCTTCCCTGGCTGAGAGAGCAGGTTTTCTCTCAGTCTAACCCATTTCTGTGACCCTCCCCCATCTTGAGTTTCTCCCTAGCACCTGTCAGAAACCCTAAACTTCTCTCTCCTTTCTGACTAACCCTGAATATCAATACATCCCCTTGTTACCTAATCAAACCCTCTGGTGAATCATTGTGTTGAAGAATTAGCGAAGGGTTGAAGAGGGAAGGATTAATCTCTTTTATTTCTTGAGGGAACTGGAGGCATCCATCTTGGGAGGAAGTAGTTGTTTGACACTTCCTCCTGAATCCCTTCAGTTTCAGTGTCAGGGAGGAGGCTTTCGAATTCTCCTTGGAGGAACTTGAGAAACTGACAAGAAAGCCCTCCTTGTGTCTATAGAGATACCTTGCCTGCCTGGAAGGGTTCAGCTTATTTCCCCCCCAGTATCCTGTCTCTAGTCTGAGTGTCTAGTCTGTGTTAGCTGCCTCTCCTGAATACCTCACCCATTCCCTTACCATCCAATATACCACCTTGTACATATCTCCCAAAACTTAGCCATCCCTTTCATTCCTCTCCTATTACCTCAATCACCCTTTACCCCTCCTCATTAAGCAAGGAAAAGAGAGAACATTAACTTTAGTGTCCCATTATCCACTACACCAGGAATGAAAAAGCAGTTACTGGAGAGGGTATTTAAGGAGCTGGAGACTGGAAGACATGAGTCTCATTCTGGAGATGGGGATTTTGGTGAGAGGTGTGTTTGGGTAGGCCAAATCAATTTAGGTTACCAGCAGCCATTGCTGATCAATACCTTAATTCCAATCCTGTGTGAACCTAGATTATATACCCTAATTA
>NW_025392912.1:0-9082 GCF_016433145.1 Gracilinanus agilis
AAGGCAGGTGCTTTTACTGTACAGGAATTTCAAACTGTGTTATACAGCAGCCATCAAAATAATCTGATCCTGGTGAAGAAAAAAAATGGTGGATCAATGGAATAGAATAGGCACTCAAAATTCAGTAGTAAATGACCACAGTGACCTAGTAATCGTCAAATCTAAAGATCCAAGCTTTTGGAGGAAGAATTCATTATTTCACAAAAACGGCTGCAAAAACTAGAAAATAGTATGGCAGAAATTAGACACACAAGACCAATATCTCAGATCATATTCCAAGGTAAAGGAAAAATAGAGACATGATTTAGAAATAAGGGGTAAAAGTATAAATAAATTTTGGGAAGTATGGAATAGTTTAATTCTCACATATATAGGTAAAGGAAGAAAGCTATGTTTAAACAAGACATAGAGACCATGACAAGATGTAAAATAGATAACTGACTACATTAAGTGAAAAAGTTCTTGCACAAACAAAACCAGTTGCAACCAAGATGAGATGGGAAATTTATAAAAAAACTGGGAAAAAAATTTTATAGCAAGGGTCTCTGACAAAGGCTTCATTTCTTAAACATGTAGAGAACTGAGTCAAATTTATTAGAACACAAAGCATTCCCCAATTGAAACTAGGAGTCATACCCAAAAGACTATAAAACTGTGCATACCCTTTGACCCACTGACACACCACTACTACTGTGTATCCCAAATATATCAAAGATAGGGGAAAAGGACCTACTTGTACAAAAATATTTGTTGCAGCTCTTTTTGTGGTAGCAAAGAAATGGAAACTGAAGTGTTGTCAGTCAATTGTAGAATGGCTGAACAAGTTGTGGCATATGATTCTAATGTAACACTATTTTGTCATAAAAAATAATGAGCAAGACAATCACAAAAACCTTGGAAACAAAGGCTAAAATTATATAAAGTTATGCAAAGTGAAGTGAACAGAACCAGGATAACATTTATTGTACACAGGAACAGCAATAAAGTACTATAATTAACTGTGAATGACTTAACTATTATCAAGGATTCAAGACAACCCCAAGAGACTAATGGGACAAAAAAAAAAAAAAAAAAAAAAAGGTTATCCACTGCCATAGAAGGAACTGCTAGAATTTGATTGCAGAATGAGGCATGCCATTTTCCACTTCATTTCTTCTACGAATTTTTCTCTATTATAAGCAATGTGTTTTCTTTTACATGATGAATGTGGAAATATGCATTGTTTGTTAACACGTGTACAATATATATTATATTACCTGCCATCCTGTGAAAGGGGGAGGAATGGGAGGAAAGGAGAAAACATGGATCACACAATGTCAGAAAATGATTATTAAAATTATATTGACATAAAAAATTAAAATAAAATATTTTAAGAGAGAAAAAAGCTATTGCATTTGGCAACTAACAGATCATTAACATCTTTGGAGAAAGGCTTTTAGAGGAATGATAAAGTTGGAAGATGGATTGTAAAGGGTCAAGAAGAAAATGAAAGGAGAGAAAATAAGCTACTTATTGTAGATGCACTTGAGGAATTTAGCTACAAAGAACAAAAGAAATATCAGACAAGAGAGGGAATCAAAAAATCAAATGAATATTTTTTTTCTTTTAGGATGGGGGCAGTAAGAGCATGTTTTAGACAGTGGGGAAGGAGCCAATAGAGAGGAAAAGGTTACAAATAAATGGAACTGGAATTACACATGGGTAAGTAAGTCTGTTGAAGAAAATGGGATGGAATGGGATAATTTGAACAGGTAGAGGGGTAAGGAGTAAGTCTCCTCCATCATATGAGACAGGGGTAAAGGAATATAAAATGACAGAAAACTCCTGAATTATAGGAAATGAGGAAGAGAGAAGAAAAGAGAATTCCAAGTAAATTGTCATAATTTTTCTATCAAATATAAAGCAAAGTTCTTGGCTGATGGAGTGAAGAGAGGGGAGAATTACAGGAGATTTCAGGAGGGATGAAAGGGTTGAGAAAAGTTCCTGTGGAAAGTGGAATAGTGAATTTGTTAGGGAGGTATAGTATGATTGCTTAGAAGTAATAAAGGCCATTTGAGGTTACCTAATATAAATTTGTAATAGATTGAGTCAAAAAGGTTGGGTAATTTTCTCCACCTTCATTTAGCAGTATATGTGTAGGTGTGAAGGTAAGGAATAATGGGAATGATCCAAGACTGCAGCTTGGCTAAGGAAAATTGGTGACAAAATAATGAAGAATTCAAGAAAGGAGGACAATGTAGAGTTAAATTGTTTCACTAAGGAGTCAAGATGGATAGAACAAGAGTGAGAGGCTAGTGAAGGGGAGATGGCTTGGGAGAGAGTTGAGATCTGAAGGAATTGAAGATCATGGTAAGGATGAGAAGGAACATTATGTAAGGGAAGGGAAGGAAAAGATGAAAGAGCAATAGATTATGCTTGAATAATGAGATTTCAGAATTTTTGAACAAGGGGTTAATATATTTGTGGATGAGGGCAAGAATGGGTGTATGTATTACCATCTTTGTGTATGTCTGGGGGAAGGTGAAGGAATAACTCATGAGAGAAGAGTAGATAGAGGAACCGAGTAATTAGGGTGTCAGGGAAAATCATTATGTATGTTGACATTCCCTATTTTGAGGTCAGGAGTTGAGGAGGAGAGAAAAATTGTAAGTCATGTATTGAATTCACTAAGGAAGGAATGGAAGATTCCTGAAGGCATGCAAACAATAGCTACCAGAATTTTTATTGGTGGCTATGAATGGCATGAATATCAAAGGAAAGCAAAAGAAATAAAAGAAATGTTGAAAAGAATTCAGTGAAAGAAGTGGGGAAACCTGGAAATGATGTTGGGAAGGAAGGAGTATTCTAATCCCCCTAGCTTGAAAAGTGATCTAAGGAGAATGAGTGAAGGTGAGGCAGGACTTGGATCTCAAATGTTCCTTTCATATCTGGAACTTTACAAAGTGTTTGTTGACTACTTTTTGCTGGAGAACTCTTAAAAAAGGCATAGTTTTAATTTCCTCTCTAATAAAACAGTTAACATCAACATTTGTGTATTCCAAGTTTAATTAGAGGTGAGAGAAAAGGTTTGGAAGTAGTGTTTATCTTCACTTTGGTAGTGAACAAACCTAATATGCATTGCCAAAAAAAATGAGAGAGACTACCTCATCAATGGGGAGCCAGATTTCAGTAAGATCTAGTAGACTGAATGAGTAGGAGAGGAATAGATTTAAGACAAATGGGAGTTTGTTGGTGATGGAATAGGCATTCTAGGGGATATAATAGAAGGGATGCATAGTATTCAGCTGAAACTTTGGAGTGGGAGGATTGAAGAGCATGGGAGTGAGGAATGAGGTGGTTGTGGGGTGAGGAATGGGGTTTAAATGATTATCTGCATTAATTCTGAGTCACTAGGATATCGAGGGTATGACCACATGTGAAAATGTTCATCACTAGGTGGGGTAGGCCACTATTCTACCTTTAAAGGCTGCAAAACTATATACACTAAATTGGATTATTATTTTGATGACAGTGACAACTAAATATTTCAGGATGCATTCATTTGCTTTGAAATAAAAAAGACTGATTTTTTTTTTAAAAAGTGCAGCAGTGAGGCTCAGAAATCAAATGAACTGATAACAAATTGAACCAGATTGAAAAAGAAAACCAAAAGATCATAGCTGAAAACGAAAAGTTTGAAGCCGAAAACCAGTCCCTAAAGGCTAGAATTGAGCAATTAGAACCTAATGATCTCTCAAGACAACAAGAACAAATAAAACAAAGTCAAAAGACTGAAAAAATAGAAGGAAATATGAAATATCTCAATGAGAGAGTGACAGACCAAGAAAATTGGTCTAGAAGAGACAATTTGAGAATAATTGGTCTTCCAGAAAAACCAGAAATTAATAGAAACCTGGACTCCATACTAAAAAAAATTATTCAGCAAAATTGCTCTGAAGTCCTACAACAAGAGGGCAATATAGACACTGAAAGGATTCATAGAACACCCACTACATTCGATCCAGATAAGAAAACGGCCAGAAATATAATTGCAAAATTCAAGAACTTTCAAGCAAAGGAAAAAATCTTACAAGAAGCCAGAAAGAGACAATTCAAATATCAAGGAACACCAATCAGGATCACACAGGATCTGGCAGCCTCCACGCTAAAAGACCGTAAGGCTTGGAATACGATATTCAGAAAGGCAAGAGAGCTGGGCCTACAACCACAGATCAACTACCCATCAAAATTGACTATATATTTCCAGGGGAAAGTACGGGCATTCATCAAAATTGAGGAATTCCAAGTATTTGCACAGAAAAGACCAGGGCTAAATGGAAAGTTTGATATCCAACCACAAAAATCGAGAGAAACATGAAAAGGTAAATAAGAAACAGGGGAAAGAAAGAAAACTTATAATTTTTAAATTTGCCTTTTTAAGGGCCTCAGTAAGATCTAATTATCTGTATTCCTATGTAGAGAAATGTTATGTATAATTCTCTGTAGTGAACTCTATTCACTATTATAGTATTCACTATTATAGTAATCAGAAAAATAATTCACAGGGTGAGGGTGGAACACTAAATAATCTAAGAGGACATGGGGGATGGGAAAGAGGGGTTGAATAGCAGGGGACACCAAGAGAAACTTGAGTGAATGAGAAAAATAGGATATTCTATTACACACAAAGAGGGCATGGGAAGGAGAGGGGACAAATACTATTATAAGAAGGAGAGGAAGAGAGCATTAAGAGATAATAATCAAACCTTACTCTCAGTGTAATCAACCCGGAGACGGAAGAGTAGCTATACTATCCATTGGGACATAAAACTCTTATCTAACCCTTCTGAGAAAGTCAGAAGGGATAAATCAAGGGAAACAGGGGAGTGGGGAGGTCAAAAAAAGGGAGGGGAGAAGAAAGGGGAGGGAATTCATAAGGCCTTTAAAAACAAAAAGGGGGGGAAAATAAGGGAGTGGGTAGAAAGGGAAGTTAGTCAAGGGAGGGGAATAAGGGATAGGGTCTTAATAGCAAACCACGGGTTTTAAAGAAAATAGTTTAAGGAGAAGGGGTAGGAATAGGGGAGGAAACAAAAATGTCAGCAAATTCACAACTGATGATTATAACTCTGAATGTGAATGGAATGAACTCGCCCATAAAACGGAAGCAAATAGCAGAGTGGATTAGAAACCAAAATCCTACCATATGTTGTCTACAAGAAACACATATGAGACAGGTGGACATACACAAGTTTAAGGTTCAGGGCTTGACCAAAATCTTTTGGGCATCAAATGAGAAAAAGAAGGCAGGAGTGGCTATTATAATTTCTGACAAAGCCAAAGTAAAAATAGATATGATTAAAAGAGACAGGGAAGGTCATTACATCCTGATTAAAGGCAGTATAAACAATGAGGAAATAACACTGTTCAATATATATGCACCAAGTGGCATAGCATCCATATTCATAAAGGAGAAACTGGCAGAGCTGAAGAAGGAAATAGATAGTAAAACCATACTAGTGGGAGATCTAAATATTCCTCTTTCAGATCTAGATAAATCAAACCGAAAAATAAATAAGAAAGAGGTAAGAGAGGTGAATGAAGTCCTAGAAAAATTAGATTTAATTGATATGTGGAGAAAAATAAATAGGGACAAAAATGAATACACCTTCTTTTCAGCTGCACATGGCACATTCACAAAGATTGACCATGTTATAGGGCATAGAACCATTGCAAACAAATGCAAATGAGCAGAAATAATAATTGTAACCTTCTCAGATCATAATGCAATAAAAATAATAATCAGTAAGGGCACCTGGACAGGAAAATCAAAAACTAATTGGAAATTAAATTATATGATTCTCCAAAACCAATTTGTCAAAGAAGGAATCATAGAAACAATCAATAATTTCATTGAAGAAAATGACAATGATGAGACATCCTAACAAACTCTGTGGGATGTGGCCAAGGCAGTACTCAGGGGGAAATTTATATCCTTGAGTGCATATATTAACAAATTAAGGAGGGCAGAGATTAATGAATTGGGCATGCAACTCAAAAAATAAGAAAGTGAGCAAATTAAAAATCCCCAGATGAAAACTAAATTAGAAATACTAAAAATCAAGGGAGAAATTAATAAAATCGAAAGTAAAAGAACTATTGAATTAATAAATAAAACTAGAAGCTGGTACTTTGAAAAAACAGATAAAATAGACAATAGGACAATTCTGAGGGATTTATGGTAAAGAATGCTACTCACATTCAGAGGAAGGAGTGCAGGAGAGGAAACATATAAGAAAAACAACTGCTTCAACGCATGGGTCGGGGTGGACATGATTGAGGATGTGGACTCGAAACTATCACACCAATGCAACTACCAACAATTTGGAAATAGGTCTTGATCAAGGACACATGACAAAACCAGTGGAAATTTGCGTTTTACCATGGGTGGGGGGATTGCGGGGGTTGAAGGGGAAAGTAGGAGCATGAATCATATAAACATGTTAAAAATGACTATTAATAAATGTTTAAATTAAAAAAAAAAGAATTAAGCAGAGGATCATGATGAAAAAGGCTATCTGCTGGCATAAAAGGAACTTTCAGAGTCTGAATGCAGATTAAACCAGACTATTCTTACTTTATTTTCTCCATGAATATTTTCTAGTGAAGCAATATGTGTCTTCTTTAATATGTTGAACATGAAAATATGTACTGTATAATAACACATGTACAACCTATATAATATTATCTGCCATCTTGGGGAGGGGAGAAGGGTGTAATGGAGATAGAGAAGATAGATCACAAAATGTTATCAAAAATTGTTTCAAAATGTAAAGAATTTTTTTCCATTAGAATAAAAAAAATTAAGCAGAAAAAATAAATTCTCCAAAATATTCCTGAAAAAAAAAAGTGCAGCAGGAGATGGGAGGCCTGAAGTTGAAGGGAGGATTATTTTTTCCACTGGATCTTTTCCACATCCCTTTTGAAGGATGGGGCTAATGGCAGGAGTTGGTAGATGCCTTGTCCTCATGCAGATGAAAGTGTTTGCTTTGGGGTAGATGAAATATGTTTAAACTGGCTCTTAGCTACCTTTCATTAGGGCATATCCTGCACTTAGCAGGAGATCGAAGGTTAAGGACTCTATGACCCCTATGGTCTGAAGTCTTCTCAGATGAATTAGTTGGCCATGAGTTGGCAGTAATAAGTTGTAGACAGGCTATATAGATGTAGGACATGCAGACTGACTTCTAGCAGCTTTTCCTTGGGGGATAATAAGGCACCAACAGCACCCCTACCACTCTACTCCAATCCCTCCTTTGCTGATCAGGTAATCACATCTAGTGACCTCACAGATGTGCCTGGTTCAGGAATACATCACTTCAGAAGGGATATTCAATGGTAGGAGTCTTTATTTTCATTGACCACTTTTCTTTTCTTATTGCTGTAAATAAACAAATATTTTTGTTTATTTACAGCAATAATTGATAGCACATGTCTAGGTGATGCTATCCAGTAAAGTTCTCAAAATGTCCTGGGCAGGAGAAATGATCCAGAAATGGGAGAAATTTCCCTAAATGTATGAAAGTCTTTCATGTTATAAAAAGAAACTCAGACATGAGGATTATATAACAGGTCTTCAGAATCAAAGTCCTAGGAATGATTAAAGTCAGTTTTCATTTCTTGGTTTTCCTGTAAGTGAAATACATGGAAGGATTCACTATTTTAAGTGAAAGTGTTGGGTTGTAAAAAAATTAAAAATTAAAAAGAAAGTATGGGAGCATTAATATTCCTATTTATGTGTCCTATTTTGTTTTGTTTTCCTATCTCCTATATGTGAGAAGGACAGAAGATAAGAAGTTAGGAAAAATAGTGCTCACACATAAAATGAAGATAAAAAAGAGGGAAACTGAGGTCCAGGCAGGAAAATGGAGTTTCTTTCTTTTGTCTATTCCTTCTTTCTAGATATCTGCTACAATGACTTAGATGGGAGGCAACATGGTTCATGAAAATGCTCAAGATTTGGAATCAAAGTTTGGTTTCAAATGGATTTACTTGACACTAATTTGTGTGGTATTGGGTCTTAATATTTGAGGGTCTTGGTTTCCTCATTTGTAAAATTAGTATTGAACTTGATGATCTTTAAGATTTATTCCATCTCTAATTTTATTATCCTACAATTGATGATCCTCAGCTGGGGTTATTTTCTAGGGTATATAAATTAAGGAATGGCACACCATTTTCCCTCCTATTTCTTGAGTGAGATTCAAAGAGATTAACCTGAGAGTTCCTGATCAGACAAAAGGTAGAGAGAAAAAGCAAGAATGACATTGGAACTTAAATTTTTCTTCTCTACATCATTTTGTTTTTCTCAGGCTTTGCTTTAATGTATTTATAAACCTGTTTGCCCCTTGACCTATATCAAGAACATCAATGCAAAAAGCTAATAGTGTGGGATCCATTTTGCTGAGAGGGGTTCAAGCTGCATCAAAGAATTCCATAGTGCCCCCCAGAACTCTAAGAGAGGGGGCAGTTAAAGGCAGTTGGAGTCCTGGTATAAAAAGCCAGGTCATCCTTCTTGCAAGGATCCTGAGACTTGACTCTTGACTCTGGGGACACATACTCTGTGTAGCTGCTGGAGCCATTCAGTCTCTGAAAGTCAAAGCTGTTTTACTTTGTTAGACCTTCAAGCAATACCACAGTCTACCTTAGTTTAGCTATCTAGGTTTAGAAAGAAGAATATTTAGAGACTTAGATAGGAGATCAGCCATTCAAGATACATTTCCCCCTTTGGGGGGAGGGGCTGCTTATTTGACATAGCTGTTTTAGGTAATTTCTCCTTACCTATCAATCCTAAGCCATTTCCCCCCTTCCGATTCCCAGATATCATTAAACCCTTATCATCTAGGAACAGTGGGGAAATAATATAGAGAAAGATATTATCACAAAGAGGTTTAGTCTCCATCGACTTACCATCTTGGCCCAGTAGCTATCAAGCTAGAAATATCCACCATTACCAAACAGTTAACTGACTTCCAAATGATTAGAGGGAGGGGGGAGATGAAGGAGTACTTCACAAGCTCCTGCCCCTCCCATCCAGTCAAGCCTG
>NW_025392913.1:0-11502 GCF_016433145.1 Gracilinanus agilis
ACACTCGGGTCACCCCCAGGCGGGGGCCCCCCTCGCGGCTCCGGAGCTGGGCAGGGCAGGGGCAGACCCGGAGCAGCAGCTCCTCACCGGCCGTTGGCAGGCTGTGAGGTTCGGTTAGTGGGTGCTGCAGGGTGTCCGCGGGGCTGCTCTGCTCTCTGCCAGGGTCCCGCTGGGGCTGCCGCCTTCCCCCTTTGGGCTCTCGTTTCTCGCTAAAACGCCCTGACTGGGGAGGAACAAGATCCAATTTTGACCCGCCCCAGAAGGACCCAGGAGTCCCGCCTCCCCGCTCCTCGCACCCAGAGCCCCGGGCTCCTCCTCCCCTGCCCCGGCTCCTTTCAGAGCCTCCAGCGCCATGAAAGTCTGCAGAATCCCAGGCAGGACCCTGGCTCCGAGCCTCGGGCTCCCCTGCCGTGACCTGTGTGAACCTCGTCCTGCTTCCCGGCCCTCCCTGTGCGCCCATCACGCCTCCTTCCCGGTGTGGAAAGGAATTCTTTATTCCTGTCGAATTGAAGGGGGGCCTGGAGGTCCTCCTGCCCTAGAGATGGGAAGGGATTAAGCAGCCTCAGTGACAGGAAGTAGGCCCGGGAGCCCCCTGCTGGGCCAGGTCAGTTGCAGGCTGTTTATTGCTGACAGTTGCTGGGTCAGTTGCTGACAGTGAGGGCTGGCAGTTGCGGGAAGTTGGCTGCTGGAGGTTGGTTGCTGGAATATAAAGGCCGGCCTGAGCTCCGTGAGAGGGCTTTTGGCTTTAGCCTTTAGAGGGCGTTTTGCCTCTGGGATCTCTAGAGAGCAGGAGGTCTGTCTCTGAGGCAACGACCTGCTGACAGATGGGCTGCTGGAGAAAACCTATTGAAGGAGTGAGAGAGTGGTGGCTATGCATTATTGTAGGTCCTTAGTGAATCCTTTATAGATAAGGGAGGCCAGGTAGAAGAAACTGTCCTCAGAAGACAGGGAGCAGCTGGGTAGCTCAGTGGATGGAGATCCAGGCCTAGAGGCAGGAGGTCCTGGGTTCAAATGTAACCTCAAAACACTTTCTAGCTGTGTGAACCTGGGTAAGTCACTTAATTCCCATTGCCTAGCCCTTACCTCTCCTGCCTTAGAACCAACACACATTATTGCTTCTAAGACAGATGGTAAGGATTTTTTTTTTTTAAAAGAAGAAGACAGTTAGAGGTAGTATTAGGAATTTTAGGTACATTTACGGTATAAGATGAGTCATCTCTCTTTTCTTTTTTCTGTGCTTCTTTTAGAATGTTATGGAGTTGTTATTATGGTAGATATAGGCAGTTTTAGGTAGTGATTATGGGTAGTTATAGGACAACTACTATAATAATTAGGAAATTTTCTTTCTCTACCTCTTTCCTATATTTCTCTCCTTTACTATATTAATTTTACTATATTCTTTTACTATCTCTATTTTAGTTAAACTAAATGACTAATGGGTAAAAGCTACGACAAGTTTTCTTTTTCTCTGGCTTGAAGGGATAATATTAATTTACAACTCTACTACATTCTCATTAACACTTACATTATTAAAAACTGCTCCCTTATTTTGACAGAACCCCTATTTTAACCCTTACACTGATTTCTTGCTCCCACTTTTATCAAAGCCATCCAGACCCCCTTCCCTGCCAGGGGGCTGATTCCTCTTTTTTTGCCCACACTCAGATTTCCCATCCTCATTTCCTGTCAGTTCCTTCCACATCAACCCCCACCCCCACCTTCCCTAGATCAGTGAGTCAATCTGTTTTCCACTTAATGGGTTACTTCAGGCATTGAGGTGGCCTGGGGGGAAAGAGAGGAACTACAAAATGGAATAACTTGGGCTCCTTTGCTACCTCTACAGGGATCCTGGAATCACAGAGAATGGCCTTTGAGAGCAACAGTCGTCTAGCCCAGGTGAGTGTGTTTCATCCACAGATTTGACCAACATCAGCCAATGAGGGAATTTCATTTATCGAAGAGGGTTTATTATGGAGATGGCAATACCTTACTTAGAGATCATTTCTTACATAAAATAAACTTGAAACAGAATGTAGTAGGAACATTTGCCTGCTCTGCTACTGTATTTTCAAACAATTTCACTAGCACTTTGGTATCTCAGGCACTAAAGCTTCCCCCAGAATAACTGACCTGCCATGTTTGATTTCTCCTTCTTTAAAATTACTGACATGGACAACCATTTCACTCAGTCTTTGTTGCTAGGGATCAGGTCTTTGCTCTTTTTCACATTACCCATCAACACACAGACACAGACACACACACACACACACACACACACACACACTTTCTCTTTGTTTCTTTTCACCAAGTAGTTCTTCAATATAGCAGCTGTAGATCCATGAAAACCTGTTCACAAGTGTCTGGATAGGCCTGAAGCAGAGTCCTGAAGGTTTCCCCTAGTCTGTATTTTGATCAGAGAAGAAATGATATTCCTCTTTTTCTTCTGTCTCAAGTCACACAAATCTTCCCAGGCTCTCTGGCTCCTTCCTCTTCAACATTTCTTTGGTCTAGTCAATGAGTGTGTAGGAAAGCTCTCCCCTGACCCAGGCACTATTCAAAGCAAGGAAAGAAAAAACATAGTGTGCTCTCCAGGTCCCCTACCAGTCTGATGGAGGAGGTAGACCTGCAGCTGTGTGTATGCCAACAAGCTCTAGGAAAGGTTTAGGGGAGGTATTGTGAGAGGGAAGGCTCTAACCAAGAATCATTGGTTCAGAAGGTGAAAATTTATCTGAGACTTGTAGAATGCTCAGACCACAATGACAATGGAGAACATTCTCATCCCAGGAGAGAGCCAATGGAAAGGCACAGATTGAGAACTCAAAGATCAGTCAAGAGGCCAGTTTCTTGGGGTCAGAGAGGGAAAACATGTAAGAAGACAGGAAAGGGGATTGAGGTTTCTTATATGAACGTACTATGTGCCATTAGATTCCTGTTGCAAAAATTGGTGATCATCAATAGTCATAGCCTGAATGAGGCACCCAGATAGGGACAGTTGATTTCAAATCCATTCCAGAGTGTGACTCACTGTAAGAGGTAAAAATTATGGTTGGACTAGATAGCGTGGTGACATTTTAGACCCAAAATATCAGCTTTGTGTTTTTTTCTAGGCTCTGGCAATTTTAGATAATGGCAGTAATAGATTTTGTTAAAAATATCTCAACCAAGGCTGAAAGAAATTTGCTATATCTGTATAATGTGTGACAAGTGTCCATCAATTCATAGATTTTTTAAAATGTCACACAGCAAGTGACTATATAGAAAGTCATGTGAATCCTATATAAAAATGGGTTTGTTTGCTATTGTCATTAAATAAGTCATTGCAATTTGGGAGAATTTTGGTATTTCTTTGAATGTGCATTATCTATTATATTACTGTTCTTATAAATCTGTTATTTTGTGAAAATCATTTGCACACACAAAGTGGATCATAGCCAAGTTGAAAAGAAATTAGATCTCGTTTTTGGGTGAGAAACCTTTGTGCTCTACCTCTCCTTGGCTGACACAGTGTGTCACTGATTCTAAGCTATATATTTTTTATTTTTAAAAGATCTTTATTATTCTTTTACCTTGTATGCAATACAGTAGTCGAGTTTATTTTTTTCTCTTATTTTCATACATGAAACATGTAAACAATAATAATCTTTTTTATTTTGCAGTAATATAAGTTTAAAATACATTTGTTCTAATATTAATGCATACCCAAAAAAACCTCTTTAAACTATAAAATAATGCCATTGATTGTTAAAAAAAATTATGTGACTTTGCTTAATGATTCTGTCTGATTCAAGAAGAAGAAAATATTAAAAGAGTCACTGCACAGTGCTAAAGAAGCACAAGGCTAACCTGCATAGTGCTAGTCGAGCAGAAGGTCAAAGAGACCAACCAATTCCAGTGGGATGTTATATTAATAGGATATATCAATTTTATTTTTCATAATTGTACATCCGTAGGACTCTTAACTCATTATCTTGACTCTAATTCATGAAGTTTCTAGAATTTTAGCTGTATGTTTAAATCTTTTCTTTCTCATAAACAAAGTGACAACAAATTTTTTTCTGATGAATAAGCTAAGGGGAAACATAAATTAATTAAATATTACTTCTTTTTTTTTTAAATAAAGGAACTCTCCCTACTCCATCATAATCATTCTTATTTTTGTATAATGAAATGTAATTAAATATATGCCATATACAAATGGAAGCAATCATAAAGCAAACGGTTTTCACTCGAAACAGTCCTACCATGAATAAAATCAAGACCTGAATGTAACAACAGACAAGAATCCTTCACTTGACTGAAAACCAACCCAGATCATTCAATCAAGTCCACCAGATCAGACTTGATTTCAGTCATGTAGAAAACAAACTAGAACATTTCTGTTGCTTTATTCTCTTTTAAGGCATCCCGTAGAACTCTTTTCCCTCAAGAATAACTAGCACTTGAAAGATTCTCACAAACTCTAAACAGACTTGTTTAGAACATATAACTTATATATTCTAGTAAGAAAGAATTTTTACCTCGCTCTCTCTTTTCTCCTCCAGAGATCCACACACCTCACAGATAGAACACAGACTTGCTCCATGATTTCATAGGAAGATGCATCCTGTGGCAAAAATTTATTAGCTGAGACCCAAAAAGTGAAACACTCTCCAAACCTATTTATTGAGAGAGGGGCCAGTCTCACAATAAAGTCGAACTCTGGTCAGCAAACAATGACCCTGAGTCTTGTGAGCGGCCTCCTTATATACCCACAATCTTGTTGCAAAATATACACTTTTTCAGCTTGCTCCCAAAAATCAAATATTCCTGAGCATCAAGTGTTGCCTAAGCATCAGATACAGAAAGCAAAATTAAAAAAAGATGTGAAATAAACTTTGTTCTAAAAATACACGGGTGTGATTGAATACCAATTTGACATAATCCAGCAAGGGCTGAGGGGAGGGTGATAATGAGATTAAATCTATCTTGCCCATTCTCAAATCTAATCACCAAAAGTGTAAACAACTCCACTTAACTCACAAGTTGGGAGGTCTGTCACCCACCATGTGATAGAGTAAATGATGAATCAGAATTTACTGACTGCCTCCTAGGCAGTCCTAAGAAAAGCTTCTGTTGTGATTGGACATGTAAACTAAGAGGAAGGCACAGGAAGCAATGCAAAAGCAGCCCCTTTAAAAGAGAGTTCAGCAAGTGCAGCCTCAGCTTTTCTTGTTCATTTCTTGGACATGAAGGACTTCTTCCTGTTCAAGACTTGGACTTGGAGGATCTCTCAAGCTGGGACCCTGAGACCTTGGTGAGACTCTTAAATCTTTCCTTTGGAATTTCCTGTGGTGAGTGTAAAGACTAAATCTTCTTGAACTTCTCTTAAGGAACTTCCCTTTCAAAATGGACTTTGTGACTGCTTCATTTACCTCTGGGGCCCTCCAGCCCTCAGGCTCTCTGGCCTTGGCCTCAAGGCTGGGCCTTGCTCAACTGAGGACTAATTAGATCTGCCTGGGTTAAACTAGGGGACCAGAACAAATTACCTAGCGTGTTAGGTTACTTATCCTATCTTATCCTCTTTCTGATTTTCTTATTTTTAATTCCTCTCCCCATTTGTAAATAATCTTCCATGAAGGTCATTTTGTCTTGAGGTTATTCTTTAATTGGGGATTGATAATTCTTCAATTCCCTGGTGACCAAACCTTTTAATATCCACCTAACCAAAACCCCTTTTTACCACTTACAGGGGGAAGGGGGAAGAAATGTTAAACCAGCTGTGTGATTTACTTTAAAAAATGATTAGTTTTAGAAAATTTAAAGTCTATGGTCACAAAATAACTATATTAGGAAAAACTGGTGATACTAATGTAATCCTGAGGGAGTTAGGGGATTTCACAGTCACAATTCCATAGTTAGACACTCTTCGGCGTTATTCTAGTGAGAGCTATTTTCTCAAAATTCCACTGAGCTCTTAAAAGACTATGGTTTCAAGTGTGGACTCTGACCTTCTTCAAGAGGTAGGGGCCAGACCTTCTCTGTGCTTTGATTTCCTCCTAATAGATGAGAGTCATTAATCCTGAGGTGTATTTCAGGCCTATGTGCTATGACTTTTGATGATTTAGGAGGTGGTGACATTCAAGGATGTGGCTGTGGACTTCACCCAGGAGGAATGGCGCCTCTTGGCCCCTCCCCAGAAGGAACTGTACAAGGAAGTGATGCTGGAGAATGCCTGGAACCTGATTTCTGTGGGTAAGTACAATTCTGCCTGGTAAATGAGTCTGGGATCCAGTAATATTTCTTCGTTAACAGTAGGCAAAATCCGTGTTCAAGAATCTCAGACATGGAACTAATCTCAAACATTATTTGGTCTCACCTTAACTGAACCTGAATTTTGCCTTCCAAACAAATCTCTGAAAACTTTTCAGGCAGGTTTTCCTTATAACTTTTTCATTTTTAGGATGGATCTAGTATTTGGAATATTTTTCTCTTTAATCAGCATAAATTTTTAGCTTAGTTATGAGGAATTTCTTCATTTCAGTCTGTCTCATTAGGAGCAGAAAGTTCTAGATTAGAAGAAGTTATATACATTTTACTCTCTCTTTAAGAGCAGAAGTCTTCTCAATATTACTCTGTTTCTTTAAGAGGCTGACTAGAAAAACTGAAGGGAGTGAGTTCTGGGCTCCATCTTCTCTGGCTGTCTCAGAGAACAGGAGTGCTATTGGGCTCTGTCCAGAGATCTGAGAGTTGACTTGTGGCAGTTGGAGTTAAAAAGAGATTTAAGGAGGTTAATGGAAGGGGAAAACTTATTACTTTAGTTTAGGATGAGATAGAAAGAGAAATTTTATCTTTAGTCAGTGAGAGTAGGTTTAGGTAGGCCTGCTCTGTCAGGCAAGAAACTGAAAAGAAAGCAGTTAGATTATTGAGTTTTATTAGAACTCTTAGGACAGAGTTTTTAGATTTATAGGCCTAAGCTACTACATAAGAACTCTTCTCCATTTTCATACATCTGTTTCCTATCTCTGCTTCTTAGAATAAACAGTGTTGGTGGTATACCAAGCTGCTTCTGGCCTTCTATCTACCGCCTACAAAATAGTTTTACTCCTACAGCTTAAGAATAACCACAACAGCTCATAGGTCCTAGGTGTCCCTTGTAGAGCAGATTTGTCCTTAATCTTCCTTTTTATTGCCCTAAACTTCCAGCACAGCTGATAAGAAATAGAAGGGAGGAAATAAGCATTTATAATGGCCTGGTTTTGGCCAGGTGCTCTGCCAGGGGTTTTCTTTATATTATGTCACTTCTTCCTACACAATTATCCCAATTTTCAGTTGAGAAAATAGAGATTAGATTAAGTGTGTTCTAAGGCACACACCTAGTTATTGTTTGTGACCAGATTTAAATTGAGACCTTTTTGACTGTGACCTCAGGTCTCTATCCACTGCACTTCTAACTGCCTCTCATTTTGTAATAATAGTAAACTATGGAACAAATCCAGCCTTCTACAAAGGAAATGCACCAGAACCAAATTTTCTAATTCCAAATTCATTTCATGATCTTCTCCCTCCTCCTCTCCCCAAAAATAAATGCTGTGGAAACTGTTGTTCAGGAGTCCTTGTAAGCATCCTGCTTCCATTCCTCAGTCATTGTCAGGAATAATGTTCTAGCTGAGAATTGGAACCAGTGAGGATTTGTTGAGTCACCCATTAGAAGAGGCAGAAACTCCCCAGTTGAAAAGTACCCAAAGTTTATATAACTTTTGGGGAGTGAGGAGCAGTTGGGCAATAAGACAAGAGCTGATCCTTTAAGGTCCCTTTGTCTGGGGCTTTGGATTGATCCAGAACAATAGCCCTTTTACCCAGCTTGTGCTTAGGAGTTCCTGCCAGAATTGAATCCAGCAGGCTGGGGAGTGGACAGAGGATTTGACTGTTGCTCATTATATGTCCCTCAGCAGGAAAACATGGCACATCCTATATCCTGGGTTCTTTGCACTACAAATGCTATGAGGTGAAGGCAGACTGATGTGTTAACCCCATGGAGGGATTCTCTAAATGGAGTGACTAGATTCACGTGCCTTTCCCTAAAGATAAATTTCTCTCCATCCTCCTCCCTAACTGATTCTCCATGCCCAGGGCTTGCAGTTTCCAGAGAAGACGTGATCTCTTATTTTGAGCAAAGGGAAGCCCCGTGGATGCGAGAGCAAGAAGACCTGAGAAACTGCTCCCCAGGTGAGTAAGGCATGTGAAGAGTGAATCCAATTCTCTTTTTTTTTCAGTCAGCATCAAAAACTTAAGTACTCCTACTTTATACCTTTCCAGTCACGAAGTATTAGAGTTAACAAGTCACTTGCTAGAGTGGGGGGACAACTCCAGAGGCCACTGTCCCCAAATCCGCGGTGCTAGGCAAATTGAAAAGCTGTGATTGGTTTCTGTAAAGTGGAGAAGGGGCATGAAGGGATGTGGAAAAAGGACTATAAAAAGTCCTGAACTTCCTGTCCAGTAGACTTCTCCTTTGGAGTTCTTTGGAGTCTCTGCTCCTTGGATCTTCTCCTTTGGACTTCTTTGGAGAATGGTTCCTTGGGGCTTTTGGACTTGGACTTGGAGCTTTGGGCCTTTGGACTGGAGTTTTGTGCTTCGGGACTTCGACTTTTGGCTTTCCAGCTTCTTGGAATCTGGGACTTTCTTGTTGGGTTCACTGCTGCCTCAGTGAGCTTAGCTCAGGAGGGTTTTTCTGCATTGGGACATTGCCTGGATCCTGCCAGACTTGCTAGTGAGTGACTAGGATTCCCATGTGGGGTTTGGAACTCTGGGAGCAAGTTTCATTTCACTGGATATGCATTTAGGGTAGGTGAGGCAGTCTTCTTACCTCTTTCCTAACCACATTTCCCTCTTTTTACTCATATTCCTATTAAACAAAGTTGTAAAAAGCTGCTAATAGTTTTCCTGACTTAAGGGATAATTGACAACCACTTTTCATAACTCCCTTTTTAGTCCAAATTGAATCATTATATCGAGAAGAGGTGTGTGAGAGCTGTGGTTACCAGATTTCCATATGCCTTATTAAAGCAAGGGCTAGATCTGAAGGCCCGAAGACCTGACTTGGAGTTCTTTTCAGATATTTTAGCAGTGGCTTCCTGGACAAATCACTGAATCCCTGAGCCTGAGTTTCATGTCAGTAAGATGAAGGACTTGGACTACATGTCCTTTCAGCTCCCTTCAGGGGATCCGTCTGTGACCTCATAAGAAGTCATTGTTTTGGATCAAAGAACATGAGACTCTCCTGAAACTGCAGAAGAGGGTTAGGTTGTCTAATATGAGGTCCTTATTAGCAGGAAATATGTATTAGTGCCTGCTCTGTGCCAGGTCCTGTACTCAGTTATATGGGACAGAAAAACATGCCATGGATACCCTGTTCTCATGGAGCTCACCATCTGCTGGAGCAAACAACGTGCCAAGAATTCTGTAGAAACCCTCCAGACACTAAATCCATTGCAGTGAATAAAGAGAGGGAAGGCACAAAAGTGAAGGAGCACGAGAGAAGTCTTAATTCTGGAAGGTGGCCTGGAGCTTCAAGAACTCTAGTTTGAGGATATTGGGCAAAAAGTATAACAGAGGAAACAAGGGGAAATGCATTGGAAAAACTAACTGCAAATGGCTATTTCTAGTGGTTTAGCCTGAAACCGTGAACTGATAAGTGAATAATATCTCATGGGGCTAAAAGATCAAGTGAGAGTTTTTGGAGCATTAGGGAAAAATGGTTTTAATTCTCAGAAAAAGAATCATTATTTCATGTTTGTGGGAAATACTGAAAATGAAAAAAAAATAGAGGGACTGGAAGAAGGAATAGACTGTGTTTAGATGAGGGAGTAGAATGTGTTTTTTGTACCTTTAAAGAGATTTTCTTTAGCTAGGAGGAGAATGACCTTTTTCTCTGATATTGAGGCCAAAGAGGAAAAGGAGGCATCTGAGCTCTGAAAAATCTGGAGAATAAGAGCTCTTCATGAATGTCCAATTTTTCAAAGGTGAAAAATGCAACCACGTTCTCAACTCAGAAGGTGTGGGCAGGGCGAGGAAGTAAGCCATAAAGGAAAGCTGCAGATCAGGAAAATATTTAGAAAAGATGTTGTGGTGAATGGCAAAGGGAATGAGTTAAGGAGATGTCAAAGGATTGCCTTAGGATAGTGAAGACCCAGCTGAGATTAGGAGCCTAAATTTATAATTGAACAAGGGAGCTGTTTCATAATTTTCATTCTCTCCATTCAACAGCACGTGAGTAGGAGTAAAAACTGTGCATCAATCACCTGCCCCAGGCTCTTTCCTAATCTCTGGGGCTCAATCTTTGTTGTGTTCTTGGAGAATCCAGTGACCATGTCCCCTCAATTTAGGGAGATGGCAGCCTAGAAAGAAGCTCCTGTGATCTTCAGGATTGGGTCTGCTTTAATTCCAACCCGAGTTACTGTTGACTGCTGAGAAATAAGGGCAAGAAAGAGACAGAAACAGGGCTGAGGCCAGAGCATGCATTTGTCTTCCAGGAGAGAGACCAGAATGCAAGGATGCTAAGAGAGCTTGGGCCTCTCATGAGCCCTGGGCTCAGTCAGTAAACATGGATTAAATATAAAATATATTCTAGAAAAAATCCCTAAGAACACAAAGGAAGAACAAAACCAGCTCACACTCTAGGATCCTAACATGGAAGTGGTTTAAAAAGAAGCAACAGATCCTGAATCTCATTCTGAGATGATCCAGAGAGAAAAGAGTGTTGGGGAATGGAAATGCATTTAATTAAATAGGGAAATAAGAAAATAGAGGAATCAAGACATTTAAGAAGAAAAGCAATCTAAAGGAGGAAATATCAAATTAAAATGATAAAATAAAACCCAACATTACAATAGGATACCTACTAGGTGTCACGCACTTTATAAATATTAACTTATTTGATCCTCATAGGAGCCCTAGGAATTACTTGATATTGTTATGCTCATGTTGTAGTTGAGGAGACTGAGACAGACAGACCTCCTGTGAATGGCCCAGCGTTAAAAGTCCTAGCAAGTGTCTGAGGTAGAATTAGAATGTACCACCTCCTGTATTGTGATTTTTTTTTAACATTTATTAATATTCATTTTTAACATGGTTACATGATTCATGCTCCACCTTTCCCCTTCAACCCCCCCTCCTGCACCCCCCCCACCCATGGCCGATGCGCATTTCCACTGGTTTTGTCATGTGTCCTTGATCAAGACCAATTTCCAAATTGTTGGTAGTTGCATTGGTGTGGTAGTTTCGAGTCCACACCCTCAATCATGTCCACCCCGACCCATGCGTTCAAGCAGTTGCTTTTCTTACATGTTTCCTCTCCTGCAGTCCTTCCTCTGAATGTGGGTAGCATGTTTACCATAAATCCCTCAGAATTGTCCTGGGTCACTGTATTGCTGCTGTTACAGAGGTCCATTACATTCGATTTTACCACAGAATGTCAGTCTCTGTGTATAGAGTTCTTCTGGCTCTGCTCCTTTCACTCTGCATCAG
>NW_025392913.1:11600-11910 GCF_016433145.1 Gracilinanus agilis
GCATATACCACAGTTTCTTCAGCCATTCCCCAATTGAAGGACATCCCCTCCTTTTCCAATTTGTTGCCACCACAAAAAGCGCAGCTATGAATATTTTCGTACAAGTCTGTTTATCTATGATCTCTTTGGGGTACAAACCCAGCAATGGTATGGCTGGATCAAAGGGCAGGAATTCTTTTATAGCCCTTTGAGCGTGATTCCAAATTGCCAGCCAGAATGGCTGGATCAGTTCACAGCTCCACCAGCAATGCATTAATGTCCCAATTTTGCCACATCCCCTCCAACATTCATTACTCTCCCCTTCTTTCAT
>NW_025392913.1:12001-12354 GCF_016433145.1 Gracilinanus agilis
AATGTCCCAATTTTGCCACATCCCCTCCAACATTCATTACTCTCCCCTTCTTTCATTTTAGCCAATCTGCTAGGTGTGAGGTGATACCTCAGAGTTGTTTTGATTTGCATTTCTCTAATTATTAGAGATTTGGAACACTTTCTCATGTGCTTATTGATACTTTTGATTTCTTTACCTGAAAATTGCCTATTCATGTCTCTTGCCCATTTATCAATTGGGGAATGGCTTGATTTTTTATACAATTGCTTTAACTCCTTGTATATTTGAGTGATTAGACCCCTGTCAGAGTTTTTCGTTATAAAGATTTTTTCCCAATTTGTTGTTTCCCTTCTGATTTTGACTACATTGTTTTT
>NW_025392914.1:0-10598 GCF_016433145.1 Gracilinanus agilis
CCTCCCCCAGGCTGAGCCATCAGAGCAGACCTCAGCCAGGGCCTGGGGACCAGGCAGAGGTTCCAACACCCCCCCCACCACTGGGCCACACTGCCCTGGCTTTGGAGTCCCTTGGCTCTGTCTCTTCAGTGCCCACACTAACAACCAGGTCTCTGCCTGTACCACAAAAGATTCAATAAAGGCAAAGAAGAGACATTTACCCTGAGAGAGATTTCCTTTCCTGTAATGATGAAAACTGTCTGGATAGACTAATGGTTTTTTAACCCTCACCTTCCGTCTTGGAGTCAATCCTGTGTATTGGCTCCAAGGCAGAAGAGTGGTAAGGGCTAGGCAACGGGAGTCAAGTGACTTGCCCAGGGTCACACAGCTGGGAAGTGTCTGAGGCCAGATTTGAAGCCAGGACCTCTTGTCTTTAAGCCTGGCTCTCAATCCACTGAGCTACCAGCTGCCCCCAAGACTGATTTTTGAAAAGAATATCAGTTTATTATTCTATCAGGCTGACTGGTCAGGCAGCATCATAAGCCATGAGGTGATCCAGGGCTCTCTGGTGACCATTTTTATGGGGAAAACCAGGGAGATAACTTAAATACTATATGTGGGTCAAGAAGGGTGTGTAGGAGGCAGGAATGGACAGTAGAGGGGACCAAACAAGTCAGGGCGACTGGGTTTAACTGCGAAGGAAAACATCTGTTCACAGAAGTGGCAATTAGGCCTAACTATCACCCTGCACCGTCTACACAAGGGCCTGTGGAAACTAGCAGGCAAAGGACAAGAGTCTGTAACAAATTTAATTAAGGGAACTATGGTCAAGGAGGGGAATAGGGGTTTCTACACTTCCAGACTAAGGGCAAACCACAGGGTCAGGGGAGGGACTTGTCTACACTGAACTGAGACCTAAGCAAGGTGGCCCAGAGAATAGCAGGACTGAAGTGAGATCCTCACAGCAGAGTCCTGACACACTCCAGCGATGTTGCAGCTCCTCCAGGACCACTAGCTGTACTCTTCCTGGTGGGTAGATTCTGGGAGCTGACCCAGCCCAAGTCAACCTGCAACTCAGGTTGGGTTTAATAGTCTTTACCAAAAAATCTCCCACAAGCAGATGTCAGTCTTCCTTCTGGATCCCAGGAAATCAGGGCACAAACTCCACTTCCTCTGAGGTCTCCCAGGGTCAGTGACAGCTTGTCCCCACTACCATGGAGTCCGTCTCAGAGAGAGACACACTTCCTGCTTCTCCATTCCATTTAGAATTCTCCAGCCCTGCCTGCTAGGTCTCCTAAATAATGATTAAGTAAACTTCCTCACAACACCATGGACGAGTTGAGGTGAGTCAGGAGGCTTAATAAATAGATTCTCAGGAGCTCATTATTCAGCCACTCCCTCGACTGTCCCAAGACATCTCTAAATTGAGAGCTGACTAAGGGGAGGTCCAGCAGCCTATCTCCCCCTTCCCATGCCCACATCACGGGGTACACACAGGAGAAGGACTTAAAACCAGAAGGAGTGACTTGGGACATGATAGATGACTGTGACAACATTTGGATCCGTAACGAGAAGAGCCAACATTGATCTGTGTCAGTGCCAGCTATGAGGATTATTGTCACTGTTATAAGGATTAAGTCCATCCCCCTCCTGCTCTTCCCCAGGACACCCACAAATTAGGTCCCCACAAGTATGACTCCAAGAAGCTAACAGTACTGGGTATGTCTACACCTCTCTGTCTAGCCCTCTCCAGGACATTTCCCTTCAATAGTCAGTCAGAGGATCCCAACAGCTCAGAGCAGCTCTAACCAGGGCTTCCTCTCCTGCCATAGTAAGCAGAATCAGGCCTAATGACAGCAGAAAGCAAAGAGATATTTTCTTTGGGAAGTGCTGCCAAGCTTAGCTGCTTGGAATGCTCTTAGCCAGGAAAGGCTGAGCCAAGGCTGTACCCATTCTCGACTTCACCCAGCAAGGCTTTCATTAAGGGAGGCATCTCAGAGAAGGAGAAATTCAAATGGCACATTTGTGTATTGTTGAGGGTATGGGGTGTGGAGCAGGGGATGGGGGCTCAGACAATCCCTGATCATTGATTTTCTTGGTCCTTTAGAAAGGGAAAGAGAGGAGGCAAATCTAGGTCTAGAAAATGATATGAGCCATGGAGGGTTGTGCTTCTCAAAGCTCTTGGGGAAGAAGGAGATGGGCTGCTACTGCAGCAGGGGCCTGCCTTGGAATTAACAATAAAAATAAAGAAAAGACTTTTTTATATTTTTTAAATTTTATGGAACACTTTACAAATGTTATCCCATAATACCAATAAAACTCCATGAGGCAGGGGCTATCATCAAATGACAAAACTGAGAAAGAGATTAATTGACTTGCCCAGAGTCATACAACCTTTCGATGCCTGTAGTATTATTTGAACACAGGTCTTCTGGAATCCAGCTGCAGTATTCTATTCACTGTGATACCTGGGTGACATCATGATCTGACTTCTGGGGATGGTCAAGGATCTCCTCTCCCACCATCCCTTCATATGGGTCTCCTCCTCTCTTCCCAAGTCAGTCTCTGACTCCTGCTCTCTTGTTCCCATTCTCTGTTCTCTCTCTGAGCATGCTTTACTGCTCACCATCCCTGAGGCTGTCCTTCATTGCCCTCTACTGGAGGCTGGATAAGCTTCTTTGGCCAGCTGGGGCTTGAGCAAGACTGAGACCCATTAATGACTCCATCCAAATGTGAAGTTCCTGGTGTTGAGGAGGACTTCCTCTGAGAGGATCAGGGACATGGTGCCTGCAGATAAGAGATAATGAGGACTCACCAACATGCTCTGAACTATCTTTTTTTGTTCTAAGTTCACCAGTTCTCTCTCTGGAGGTATTTTTTTTTATATTTTATTTTTTAGAAAAATTTTCCATGGTTACATGATTCATGTTCTTACTTTCCCCTTCACCCCCCTTCAGTACCCCAATAGCCAAGGCACATTTACACTGGTTTTAACATGTGTCATCAATCAAGACCTATTTCCATATTATTGATAGCTGCATTGGTGTGGTCGTTTAGTGCCTACATCCCCAATCATGTCCGCATCAACCCATGTGTCCAAGCACTTGTTTTATTTCTGTGTTTCCACTCCTGCAGTTCTTCCTCTGAATGTGGGTAGCATTCTTTTCCATAAATCCCTCAGAATTCCATAAATCCCTGAGTCATTGAATTGCTGCTAGTACAGAAGTCTGTTCAATTCGATTTTACCACAGTGTATCAGTCTCTGTATACAATGTTCTCCTGGTTCTGCTCCTTTTACTCTGCATTGATTCCTAGAGGTCTTTCCAGTTCACATGGAATTCCTCCAGTTTATTATTCCTTTTACAAAATAGTATTCCATCACCAGCATATACTACAATTTGTTCAGCCATTCCCCAATTGACGGGCATACCCTCATTTTCCAGTTTTTTGCCACCACAAAAAGTGCCGCTATAAATATTTTTGTACAAGTCTTTTTATCTATGATCTCTTTGGGGTACAAACCCAGCAATGGTATGGCTGGATCAAAGGACAGACAGTCTTTTAGCACTCTTTGGACATAGTCCCAAATTGCCAGGCTCTGCTTGTAACCCACAGAAGAACCAGGGGCAGACGTGGCCTCCATGTCTCTTTGTCTCTGTCTCATCTTGTCTGTGGATTTCTCTCAGCCTGATTCTCCATCCGTCTTTCTCATTCATTGTGTCTGTCTCTCCCTGATGGTTTCTCTCTCTCTCTCTCTCTCTCTCCCCCTTTTATCTGTCTGTCTCCCTCAATCCGTGTATGATTCTCCATGTCCTTTTCTGTCTGTCTTTCTTTCTCCTATAGTCCAAGGACTTGGCTCCTCAGCCAATCACAAAGGTTCTCTATTTCCCCATCTGCCATGGGAGGGAACCAGTGACAGAACATGGGCCCAGGCTCCATCTGGGAGCAGGAAGGAACCATTTCCCTCCCTCTGGTCCAAGGTGGGGGAGGTGGGGATGGGGGATAGCTTCACCAGGACCCAAAGAGCATGTTCTCCATCCCCTCCTGCATTTACCCTGTAGGAAGGGCTTTTGGTCTAGGCAATTGAAAACTGATATTATACATTTAGAGTCTGTAGGAGGAAGGAGACCCCAAATGGGAAGGAAGAAGGACAAGAAATCTGTGCATGATGGCCTCAGACTCAGCTGAGAGCCTGCCCAAAGCCCCCTGATGAATGCCCAGTGAGGGGCTGCCCAAGTATCTGCCAGGGAAGTACAGTAAGCCCTTGTGAGCCTGAGGTACCAGGAGATGGTGGCCCCTCCAGGATGGTCCCAGGGAGGCAGGGAGGTCTGGGATATCTTCCTGCTGTTTCTAAGGCCATGCACAGTGCCTGGGACATAGCAGAGGATCAAATAGATGCTTCATTGGTTCATTGATTGGCTGAACATCAGACACCTTGTGACCTCTGAGAGGGCATGTGGGGAGGAAGTCAAGAAGGCCTTCAAGCTCAGCCTACCTGGGCCTGGGGAGCTCCATGAGGATGGGAAACAGGATGGACTGGCCTTGCCCAAAGAGTAGAGTTTCCTGTAGGTCCAGGAACACCACCAGGCTGGGATGGAGGACCGACAGAGAATAGGCTCTGGGAAGGCTCTATGCCATGGGGAAGGAGAACCTTTGCGCAGGGAGAAGCCACGATCTCTAGCCCTGGAAGCCAGACCTGAATCAGTGCCTCCTAGCAGAGTGTGGTGAGTACAAGAGCCCAAGCCAGGGAAGGAACTGAGGACAGGGGCTGCTCTGGGTGCCTCAGGCTAATATGGCTCAAGAGAGGCTCCACCTTTGGTGGTAATGAACAGAAGAGACAACAGGGACATTCCTCTGCCTGGGGGCCCCTAAGTTCTGCCTCCTTGGGGGCTGGATATAGATCCTATAGCCAGCAGGGGACAGTGTGGGGCTGGTTCTAGGCAGGCAGTGAGGGTCTGGGGAGCCTGGAGGTGTCAGTAGATGAGCCAAGCTAGCTGTGCCTGTGGTTGCTCTGAGTCCTGTGATCACACCTAGGTGACGTCTCAGCTGATTTGGGCAAAGTTACCCCAAAGACTACTCATCCATGAAGGAATGCTCCCCCTCCCCGTCCCCACCCACCCACCCCCCGCACCACGAACCCGAGAGAGGATGCAGGTGTGGTCTAGAGGAGGCTGGACCAGCTCCAGATTTGCATTCATCCCCACCTGCCCTGCAGCCACCATCACATGGTAACCAGGAGAGGATAAGAGGCAGCTGAGAGTGGCCAGGCTCAGCTGTGAGCTCTTTGGGGAGCTGAGTTCTTGGGGTTCTCTCACCATGCCTTGGCCTCTTGTTTGCCTCCTCCTGCTCACCTTCTGCTCAGGTCAGGACTGCTCCCAGACCTCCCCTTGCCCTCGTCCTTTAGCCCTGTTCTTGCCTCTCATGAGGATCTCAAAGCACCTTCTTGCTTTCTCCTTGTTCAGGGTCACTAATGAGTTTCTCTGTTTGCAGGCTCCCTCTCCCAGCCTGTGGTGACTCAGCCTCCCTCTGTCTCTGCATCCCCGGGGAGCACAGCCAGACTCGCCTGCACCCTGAGCAGTGAGCTGAGTGGTAATAGTGTTTATTGGTACCAGCAGAGCCCAGGAAAGTCCCCTCAGTATCTCCTGTATGTCACCAGCAGTGGAAGTACTAGCAGGGCCAATGGGATCCCTGAGCGCTTCTCTGGCTCTGGCTCTGGGGCCAATAGAGTCCTGTCTATCAACAACGTCCAGCCTGAGGATGAAGCCGATTATTACTGTCAAGGATATTATAGCAGTGGTGGTGGTTATCCTAATACACAGTGATATAATCAGTGAGGAAGTCAGACAAAAACCTCCCCTGCCAGCCCAGCTACAGCTTCACGCCTGGCCCGAGGCTTACCCACATCCTCAACTTCTAAGAGCCTGTCAGGGCTCACTCTCTGTCTCTATCTCTCTGTCTCTGTCTCTCTGTCTCTGTCTCTGTCTCTCTGTGTCTCTGTCTCTGTCTCTATCTCTCTGTCTCTCTTCCAGCCCAGGTAGTTCCATGATGTACTTGAGGTCACATTTCCAGAAAGTGACAGAAATGGACCTCAAGGAACTATGAAGAGTGAGCAGAAGGGACTCCAGTGGCTGACAGTCCCTGTGTGCCTGCCCTGTGGATGACCACCCACAGCTCCACCCAGCCTTGTCCTGGGTTCCCTGAGCTCAGCCTGAGACTTAAACATTGGGACACCCTAACTGAGTCTTCCCCAACAGGCCAGACCTCAGCCAGGCCCTACTGACCAGACAGAGGCTATCAGTCCCCTCCCATCCCCAAACACTGGGGCAGGCTGCCATGTCATTCAGGGTTCTTTATTAGATCTACTCAGTGCTACTAACAATGACTCTGCTCTTCACCAGACCCACAGCTGCCTCAGTCCTCATACAATATAGTCCCATCAGTGATCAGCACCCCTTATTGAGACCCACAGAGGCACCACAGAGAGTCAAGCTGCTGGCACTGGAGTCAGGAAGACTGGAGAGCCACTCTGATCTCGCACAAATCTGAGCTGAGTAGCCTGGAACTGTCAGTGAAGTTTTCTCAGTCTCAGTTTCTTCATCTTTAAAATGGTCCTAATGATCCCCCTATTCCTGGGATGCTCTGAGGCACCAACATCATCTTAACCAACATCCTTTCTCATAACCAGATGGACACTGAGTCCCAGAACCCTGGGAACAAGAATGGGTGCAGCCCCATGGAAGTAGCCATTATCGTGGAATCTGCCAGTGTCTAGGTCAGATCCCCCACCTCAGGGACCTTCTGGTTCACAATGAAGCAGCTGCCATTGGCTTCCTGCTGCCAGTCCCAGCTTTGACAGGTGGAGAGCAGGACAGGCTCTCCTGTATCTCCTTGATCTACATCAGGTCAGAGTAGCACAGCTAGTTCTAGAACATGATGGGAGGATGGTATATTTAGGTATTTTTAAAAAAACTTACCAATTACATGTAATACATTTTCTCATAAGTTTTCCCAAGTTTTATGATTGAACTCATCTCCCTTCCTCCCTTCCCTTCTCTCTCCCAGGGATGGCAAGTGGTTTGATCTGGGTTATACATGTATTATCTTGGAAAACATATTTCTGTATTGTTCATTTTTGTAAGAGAATAATCATAGAAACCATCACCCCAAAACAGGAACCCAAACTAGTGAAAAATGGTGTCCTTTCATCTGCATTCTGAATCTGGGAGTTCTTTCTGTTTGGGTGGATCACATTCTTTGTCATAAATCCTCCAGTATTGTCCTGGATTGTTGTATTGCAAACAGTAGTTAAGTCTATTGCAGTTGATCATCCCACAATATTGCTGTTACTGTGTTTTCCTAGTTCTGCTGATTTCACTCTGCATTAGTCCATGGAGGTCTTCCCAGCTCTTTCTGAAATCACCCTGTTCCTCATTCAAGAGTATTGCATCACATTCATACACCACAATGTGTTCAATCATTCCCCAACTGATGGACATCCCTTCACTTTCCAATTCTACTACAGAAAGAGCAGGTATGAATATATTTGTACACGTGACCCATTACTTCTTAAAAAAAACAACCTCTTTAGGACACAGACTGAGTAGTTATTACTGGATTAAAAGGGATGTAGTGCTTTATATCCCTTTGGGCATAATTCCAAATTGCCCTTCAGATTGATGGAATCAGTTCACAACTCCACCAACAATACATGAGTCCCAAATTTGCCACACTACCACCAATTGTTATCATTTCCCTCTACTGTCATATTGGCCAGTCTGGTAGGTGTGTGAGTGACACCTCAGAGTTGTTTTAATTTAACTTGCCCTTCTCTAAACAAGAGGGATTCAGAACATTTTTTATATGATTATTGAAGATTTTGATTTGTTCATCTGAAAAGTGCTTATTCATATCCCAAACATTTGTCAACTAGGAATGACTTGGTTTCATATAAATTTACTAAGTTCTTCATGTGTTTGAGAAATGAGACCTTTATCAGAGAAATTTGTCATAAAATTTTATCCCCAGTTTGTCATTTCCCTTCCAATCTTTGTTAAAATAGATCTGTACAAAATCTTTTAAATTTAATATGGTCAAAATGATTTATTTTACATGCTGTAATGTTTTCTATCTTGTGTTTGGTCATAAATTATTCTTTTCTTCATTGATCTGACAGGTAAGCTATTTTATGTTCCTCTATTATACTTATATCTCTTTCTATCTATGTCCAAATCATAGTCCCATGTTGACCTTATCTTGGAATGGAGTGTGAGATATTGATGTACACCTAATTTTTGCCATACTGTTTTCCAATTTTCTCAGCAATTTTTGTCACATAGTGAGGTCTTATTCCAGAAGCTGAAGTCTCTGGGTTTATCAAACACTAAATTGTTAAGGCCATTTACACTATCTTTTCCATTGATCCGCCATTCTATTACATAGCCAGTACCAGATTTTTTGGTGATTACTGCTTTATAATACATTTCCAGATCTGCCACTGCTCTACTACCATCCTTAAAATTATTTTTCATTAATTTCCTTGATATTCTTGATCTTTTGTTCTTCCAGGTGATTTTTGTTATTACTTTTTCCAATTCCATAAAATAAATATTTGGTAGTTTGATTGTTATGGCACTGAAGAAGTAAATTAAATTAATTTAGGTAGGATTATCACTTCTCTCCAGGGCTCCTGACCAATCCAGGATGCTACTAGGGGCAAGTCGCTTTTCTTTCTGTTTCTTTCTCACTCTTTGTCCCTGCTATGGCTCCCTCTGTCTCTCCCAGTCTGTGTCCTTCTCTTTTTGTCTCTTTCTCTCTGTCTTTGTGTCTCTGTCTCCTTGCCTTTCTCTCTTTCTTTTTCTCTCTGTCTTTTGCCCTGAAGCTGGAACTCAGGTCTGCTCACCCCATGATCACTACTTCTCCCTTTTCCCCGTCTCCTCTGGGATAACCAAGACACCAGAGGAGTGATTTAATTGAGGCTTCAAGACTGAGGATTTGGCTAGTGGAGAGCCACTGAGAGGAAGCCCCCTGGCATGCTCTGGCTGTGCTCTTCTTTGCTCTCATGGAATAGAATCTTATTTGTACGAGGTGATCCCTTGGACCCCTGTCAAGAGGCCATGACCAGAGGCAGCCTTCAGGGGAAGAAAAGGGGAAATGACGATATTAAGAAGGAAATGGGAAGAGAGAAGATGAAGCCAGCTGCTGTCAGTCCCTGCACCATATTGGTACACCTTGTGACCAAGTGGCCACACCTCAACCAGCCTTTAAAAGCATCCCCTGAGGATAAGCTGAGTTATAACAACTAGAAACTCTGAAAATCAGCCACATCATTTCCCAACTGATGAATGGATGAACAGAAGTGTTTGGGATGAAGAAATAAAAGGGTTGTATTACTCTCTGCAAAAACGCCCTGAATCATGACAGCTTAGAGGAGTGCAAACCAAAATCACACTGTGATTCATCTCAGCACTGTCAGATGGGATTAAATGATGAAAAGGTAAACTGAGATATAATGGGGGTCATGTGTAATAATGGGGACAATGATATCATGTTAGTGGAACTGTGAAATCCTCCACTCAATCTGGAGGAATGGCCAGAGAGAAAGGAAGGAAAGAATGGGGGCTTTGATGACCCTTAAACATGGAGGCTTTTTGTCCTGAAGAGAGTAGAAAGGAGGACCCATGTCTAGGAAGAGAAAATGAGATATATGAAGCATTGTGCTTTCCCAGCCTGATAGGGAAGGCTGAGATGGCCTACTGGCTGCAGTAGGAGAGGGCTTTGGAATCAAAACAATAGCAGTAATAATAATGGTAATTCTCCAAAGGCTTTATTTATTCTTTAAATATCTTAAAACACTTCACAAATAGTTTTTCACATGTTTGTAATAAAAACTTTCTGATGCAGGTACTATTATCATTCCTGTTTTACAGGTGAGGAAAATAGAAGTTAAATGATTTGCTTAGGACCTTGTAACCTTCCATTGCCTACAGCAGCATTTGACCTTGGGTGTTCTAGACTCCAGGTCCAGTGTCTATTAATTTTGTCAACTTGGTGCCACCATGGTGTGGTGTCTGGGAGTGGATAAAGATCTGCTTTCACACAGCTTTGGCTAGATTTCATCTTGTGTATCCCCCCACCCACCCCCATTCCCAAGTTACTCTCTGTCTCTTATTGTCTTCCTCCCATTCTTCAAGCTCTGTCTGAGCATCCTTCCTGCTCAAAACACCTGAGACAGTCCTTTCTGGTCCTCTACATCTAAAGATGAGAAAACTGCAGGTGTCCACCACCTCTGCTGGCATTCCCATCAACCCATCTTTGCTATGGCTTCTGAGCTGACATGCTTTTGATGTATCCCACTCAAGCCATTGTTTTGGCCTGTCAGGAACAGCCAGGACTTGACTGCTATAATCTCAGCTGCCTTTGGAGTCACCTTCTAGGAAAAACCATGAACTTCTTTATCATAATCACTGATCATAACTGCCAGTTTGTGGCCTTCATGCAGTCATTTTGTTGGAGGACTGTGTTGAGTTATTCCCTAAACATTCCTTAGCTGTTTAATATAGAGGAGATGCATAGAAAGTGATGGGAATAAAAATGACTGAAGAGGTTCCGGGTTAAGATGG
>NW_025392915.1:0-2725 GCF_016433145.1 Gracilinanus agilis
CCTGTTGCCTGTTCCTACTTGGCCTTAGATGGCAGGCAAATAACCACAGAGTTCTCAGGTTAAAGCTAAGGGTTTATTGATAACAGAGTAATGGGAACAAGGCAGTAGAAAGTGGATTAGGAAGTACTGAGAACTAAGGGTAAAAGGTTTATCTGACTTGGGTTGCTAATAGGTCTTGTCTGGATGCTCTTCTGCTGACCCAGGGCAGGCAGGCCTGGGTCAGAGTGATGTGGTCTCTGGATAATAAATAAAGTTGATCTTTGACTAAATGTTTGCCAATAGTGCTGATAGTATGGATAAGTTGTTCTGCAGGATTGGTTTAACCCTATCCTAGGCCTAAACTACCCACGTTCCCACTCCCACCACCCAGGGCCAGGGGTATGGGATAAGTGAGTGGTCAGGGGAGAAGTCAGGGAGGAACAGAACCCAGCCCTGGGTCTCCAGGGCTGTATATACTCTTAGCACAACTGGCAGTGGGTGCTTGCCCTGTGGCTCATGCCTCAGTCAACACTCCAACTAGGGCAACTGGCAGGTTACCCCAAGCCAATATGGCAAAGTTAATAGTCCTATATTACAGACTTTATTATCCAACTTGTTCCACCAATACCCAAAATACATCCTTACTTCACCATAGCTAAAAAGTTGCTACCTATTCAGTAATACCTGCCATGAATGCTTGTTGATCTGGGCATGCAAAAGCTGAGAGCCAGAATCCTTTAAGTAAAATATCATCTGAGTATTTAGAAGGTGTAATTGTCTTAAGAAAAGTGTTAAACCCAGGAACTTCAGTGTTTAAATATGAAAATGTGAGAGCTCCATGGAAATTATAACTATAATGAAAGATGGGTCTCATGATAATGTCCCAATGAGATGTGGCAATCCATATCTTCCGTGTAGTCAAAAAAGGCATTTGTGAATGTCTCAGAATCATTAATGAATCAGTATCACCATGGACAACAATCACCTTGGTTGCTGAGATTGCAATCCTGGGCATGAAGTCTTCATGTGATTCCATATGTCTTCTCTCACTGACAGAGATTTTTTCTGTGAATGACATGCAAACTCAATTCTTTGCCATTTCCTCTCTCATTTCCCAGAGGAATTTCTCACCTCTCATGTCATCTGTAATAACCAGTCCTATCCAGTTCCATTTAAAATATACCATTAAGCGGACAACACCTTGGTGAAGAGAAGACTCTTTCGGGGCCATCTGATAGAGAGAAGGAAACTGGACCTTGTCACTAAGAATGGAATCAAATGGACCATAGCTGATCTAGATAATAAAAAAATAATGGATCAGATTAAACTTGGTAATGTGAGAATAAGAGTTGGATGTTAGTTCAGAAATGGACATTTTTGTTGAAAGGAAAAATTATGTGGGTGTCCATACACAATTTATCATAAATGGTATTTTAATCTCTGAAAGCCTCTATAATTTATCCCTGTCCCTAATTTTTCAAATAGACAAAGATTTCATGAATATAGACATCTGAGATACTTTTGTTACCTGTACTAAAGGCATCTTGTCTTCCTTTTGCTTTCCAAAAGGACCAGAGTCAATTCTTATTTCTTTGTTTTCTCATTGTCTCCACAGTAGATTTCCAGATTAAACCTTTTATGTATAATTGAGGATAGGGAAATGGTTTTCTTTTTTTTGATAAAAGAAAACATCATGAAGGATACTATTTTTTTAAAATTTTGGGCAAAAGACAATTCATCTAGACAGGTTTTATATGGTTTAAATATATTTCAAATAAGAATATCTAATTATTTTCTTCTTGAAACTGGAATAGGAATGTATGGTTGTTTGAAAAGGGAAATCTGAAAGAATGGAATTTAGTGGAATCTAAACCAATCAGTAAGAAAAAATAATTCCCAGTAGAATATAGCCGAATAGTAGAAATTTAACTTATATTTGGACATCTCTAATGAATATGACCTTGCTTCTCTAAGACAGCCCATTCTACTTCATGTATTATTGATATATATAAATATATATGTATATATATATATATATATATATATATAATTGTTAGGAAACAAAAGATCTTTTCATCTAAACTAAATTTACTTTTTTGAGGGTAACTTTCAACAACAATTATTGGTTCTGGTTCAGGGTAAGAAAAATCAAATCTTAAGGCTAGAAATAATCAGTAAATTAATTGTCCAGTGATCTCTCTGAGGGATCATAAAAATTTCTTCAGCATCTTGAGTCTTTAAATAAAAAATTGGATGGTCATTATTCAGCTCTCCCCAAGACATCTTCATTTGTTGGATACTAAATGAGGAGGTGGGATAATAATTTTCAGTCTCTCCATGATTACAATGATGGGAAATCATATACCTGATCAGAGGATTCTAATAGCTTTGCTAATCTAAAAAAAGAAATTGATGCTCAATTAAGATTGGCCTTCTTTCAGCTAACTGAATGGAGGTCTAAAGGATTTACTTGCATTACAGGATATAACGTATATACAAGTGTCAGTAACAGCTCTAAATAGAATCTGGTGAGTTTTTAGGCAACACAAGATAGGCAACAAATCATTTTTTTCTAAGATAAATAATTGCACAAACATTTTTTAACTGATAAAACAAAATGTTTCTATTTTATCCTCACAGCACAGAACCTCACTTGATCTTGTGTTCACTTTCTGTGGCTTTTGTGATAATATCAATTTTTTTTTTAAATCTCAGAGTTGACTCTATGTGAATTCTGGAAGAATCA
>NW_025392916.1:0-1249 GCF_016433145.1 Gracilinanus agilis
GCCCCTGCCCCCTTTTCTGAAACCTGATTCTGGAAGCCCTCTCTGAGCCATGTAGCCTCAGGAATGGGCACCTCCCTGCCTCTGAGAGCAGGAGTGAGAAAGCAGGCCAGTGTAGTAGCAGATGGAGGCCCGGCTCCTGGCCTTTCCCGTGAAACTCCTGGCCTGGCAAGTCTCAGTGATGTGCCAGGAGGTAGACTGGCCTAGGACATTGTGCAGCTTGTGGCAGTGCTTTAGGAAGGGGCTGCCTGAAAACAGGCCCATGTCTGAGGGGCAGGGGAGGTACTGGAGCACGGTCTCGGTTAAGAATACGGGTCCTTAGCTGTCTGTCACACAGTCGAGAGTGACCATAACCCTGGAGATGTCAAAGCTGACATGAGGCTTCTCCATCTGGCAACCATTTTGGTTATCTGTTTGTCTTCTTGTTTCTGCCTTGCCCTCTGATTTCCTCCCCTGGAGCTCCTCTTAACTGTCCAACATTCCCTTGTATGAGGGAAGGTTTGTCCCAAAGAAGGAAAGACTGGTTGTTCTTAGTGAATTCTATTGGCTTCTCCAGATATCATGAAGACCTCCAAGTCACAGCCCTGGCCAGGGATGCCTGGACACCACAAGAGGAGTATTGCAGGAAGTCAGAGGAGTTCCCCTTTCAGTTGTATCCCTGCAGCCTTCCTTCCGGGCCCTTCTTGGCATGAAGGTATGAATTCTTCCCACGGAATCATGGCATTTGGGAATGGAAAGAGTTTGCCTTTGAGCCCATCTCCCCTGCAGAGAAGTATGCCATGCCGGATAAATGGTCTTCTAGACCCTGGGCAGGGAGAAGGTTCAAGACCTCACGGACACAAGAAGAATGCGTTTGTGAATCCAGCATAACTGACTCTGTTTGGTGACAGCCTCTACATGTGATTGCTTGGTTTGGAGGAAGTTGGCTTCCAAGAGAAGAGAAGTTCTTGTGTGTGAGGGTCTAGCAGACACACAGAGTCACCTGACAAGCACAGGATGGGCTACCAGTGGGAAACCATGATGGACATAATATTTTGTCAGTGGCTCCTGGGCTGAACGAGCACTAGCGTTATGTATAGAGTAAGTCATTGAGAAACACACACACACACACACACACACACACACACACACACACAGCACAGTGCCTGGCACAGGAGACCTCAGTGTAGGCAAAGGAAGGAGATCATCCATTAACTGCACAAACATTTTTTATTCTTTTTTATCTGCTCTCATTTTAACAATACATATTCTT
>NW_025392917.1:0-1145 GCF_016433145.1 Gracilinanus agilis
GAAATCCTGCTATGACACTCTTGGACCAGGATTTTTCTAGCCTTTGCTTAAAGGCCTACAAGGAGAAAGAAGGAACCCACTTCCTGCCTCCTGAGACAACCCATTCCTCAGTTGTTTAGCCCTAATGGTTAGAACATTCTTTCCCCTTATAAGAAGGCTAACTTTGGCCTTTCACCCATCTGTCTATCACTCTTAGTTCAGGCTTTTAGAGTCAAAAAGAAGCCCTCCTACTCGTAACTAGGGGCATATTATATCCATGTCTGTGGATAGTTGGATGTATTATCCATCATAGGCAACTAGGTAGCACAGTGGAGAAAGTATGACCCTAGAGTCAAGAGGACCTGAGTTCAAATTTGACTTCACTCATGTAAAAGTGAAATTTGGGAAATGCCATCTAAAAGTGTATATATTTCTATGGACATGGAAAATGTATCAAACTACATTTCCCGTGATCCAACGTGGTCCAACTGGTTTCCGGTTCCGGGTTTTTGGGCGTGGGGAGGCCTACATCTTGACACAGGGAAGAGTTTATAATCTCCTGGGTTAGGAGGGGTCGCTCTCTTGGCCAGCAGACTGGAGACAGGAAACAGGAGACAGTAATGGAGGCAGCAAGTTTTGAATGCTTACAAGCGCGTGGTCTAATTGTCTATCAGTATGGCTTTAATTAAATTACTAATAAATATTATTATATCAGCCTTTATCATTTTTAATATTTATACTCATTAGCTGTGTGACCCTGGGCAAGTCATTAAACCCTGTTGGCCTCTGTTTTCTCATCTTTAAAATGATCTGGAGAAGTAAATGACAAACCATTCCCATATCTTTGCCAAGAAATTCCCAGATGGCATCATTAAGAGTTGGACACAACAGGGAAAATAAAAATTATCCAATATATTATTAATATATGAATATTATGAATGTATATGTATGTTTGTATATGTATATGTTTATGTATATGTATGTTGTTCCCCAAATTGCACTGACTTATGGGACCCTATATATGTTAATGGTGTATTGGATTGTGTGTATATATATATGTAAGTGCCTATATCTATATGTGTATATATACATATATATTTACACACATATGTGTTCATATCAGGTAATTTAAAGTGAGAGAGAAAAAACTATTGCTGGTGGGGTCT
>NW_025392918.1:0-1128 GCF_016433145.1 Gracilinanus agilis
GAAAAGTTAACATGGTTACATAATTCATGCTCTTACTTTCCCCTTCACCCCCTCAAGTTTCCCCCCTCCCCCCATGGCTGATGTGTATTTCCACTGGTTTTAACATGTTTCATTGATCAAGACCTATTTACAAATTGTTGGTAGTTGCATTGGTGTGGTAGTTTTGAGTCTACATCACCAATCATGTCCACCTCCACCCATGTGTTCAAGCAGTTGTTTTTCTTCTGTTTCCACTCCTGTAGTTCTTTCTCTGAATGTGGGTAACGTTCTTTTCCATAAATCCCTCAGAATTGTCCTGGGTCATTGCATTGCTGCTGGTACAGAAGTCCATTACATTTGATTTTACCATAGTATATCAGTCTCTGTGTACAATGTTCTTCTGGCTCTGCTCCTTTCACTCTGCATCAGTTCCTGGAGGTCTTTCCAGTTCACATGGACTTCTTCCAGTTTATTATTCCTTTGAGCACAATAGTATTCCACCACCAGCATAAACCACAATTTGTTCAGCCATTCCCCAATTGAAGGGCATACCCTCCTTTTCCAGTTTTTTGTCACCACAAAAAGCGCGACTATAAATACTTTCATACAAGTCTGTTTATCTATGATCTCTTTGGGGTACAAACCCAGCAATGGTATGGCTGGATCAAAGGGCAGGCATTCTTTTATAGCCCTTTGAGCATAGTTCCAAATTGCCAGCCAGAATGGTTGGATCAGTTCACAACTCCACCAGCAATGCATTAATGTCCCAGTTTTGCCACATCCCCTCCAGCATTGATTACTCTCCCCTTCTTTCATTTTAGCCAATCTGCTAGGTGTGAGGTGATACCTCAGAGTTGTTTTGATTTGCATTTCTCTGATTATTAGAGATTTAGAATACTTTCCATGTGCTTATTGATACTTTTGATTTCTTTATCTGAAAATTGCCTATTCATGACTCTTGCCCATTTATCAATTGGGGAATGGCTTGATTTTTTTATACAATTGGTTTAACTCCTTGTATACTTGAGACCCCTGTCAGAGTTTTTTGTTATAAAGATTTTTTCCCAATTTGTTGTTTTCCTTCTGATTTTGGCTACATTTTTTTTTGTTTGTACAAAAGCTTTTTAGTTTGATATAATCAAAATCATT
>NW_025392919.1:0-2120 GCF_016433145.1 Gracilinanus agilis
GTGGGTCTTCAGACTCCTGTGTATTTCTAGTTGGTCTACATGCTTCCTCTTCAGGGTTTGGCTCCACTGAAGACACCAAATGACTTAAAAGAGCACCAGAGGTCTTGAGAAATGGTAAAGAGTACTCATGAAATCAGAGGAAAATGGGGCGATAGAGCCTGGCCTAGAGATAGAAAATCCTGGGCTTAAATCTGGCTTCAGACACTTCTTAGCTGAGTAACCCTGGGCAATTCACTTAACCCCATTTGCCTAGCTCTTACCACTCTTCTGCCTTAGAACAGATACAATAGTACAGATTCTATGATGTAAAGTAAGAGGTTTTTAAAAGATGCAACAAGCTAGATAAGATTTGGAAAAGAAGACAAGCCTGTGCATACATTTTGAAAACTCCAAGGTGGAATTCAGTGGAATAGAGGAAGAACTTTGAAGAAGGACAGTTGGCTGAAGCAGAGGATTCTGGGATGATGCCAACTGACAGAGTCAATGCTCTGGAGACCCTGGGACAGGGAGGTGGGAGACAGTGGTTCTGTGAAATTTTGAATACCTGGAAAGGCCTATATTTGAGATTTACCAGACCTTCTTGCTACAATTAGCCAATTTTACTGAATCTCCATCTTCATCGAACATCTCAGAAGATAAACATTGCAGATTCCTTTAGTTGGCCAAGGAACCAGAGACTCCAGTGGGAGGATGCTTGTCCTTCTGGGCTAAGTAGCCCAACTTGAACTTGTAGTTTCATTCTTCCTCTAGCCATTTGAGATCTATAAGGCTAGGAGGGTCATTGGGGCTGGAGACAGTTAACTGAGACAGAAAAACTACAGAATAAGCCCAGTTACTCCTTAGCTCTGAGGGGATTCATATAGATTAGAGCAGTGATGGGCAAACTACGGCTCACATGCCAAATGCGGCCCCCTGAAATGTTCTATGTGGCCCGCGCGATATTATTCCTAATCTGACAAATACAAAAGAATACAGGCTATAAGAAAAATAAATATTTTCCTCTTTTTCCCTCTCTTTCATTTTATATCAGTAACGACATACAAATTTATTGACTTATCCTAGATATTGGAATGTTATGTTGAGAGTGAGGGGCACTGGGTGCTGACAACTTTGAAGTGAAGAGTAAAACTGGCCACTGGGAGGGGGAGGGGGCAAAATCACAAAAGGGGATTTAGCTATTCCTCCCAAGGTGGGCGGGGTGGGAGCTGGAAGGGGACTTAAGCCAGCTTCCTTAACTTCTTTAAAATCCCAACTTCTAGTAGGGAATTGGACTCTCCTCCCCTTGGAGTATTGCAAATCAATAACTCTTTTCTTCCTGTCTCACAGTCTAGGACTTCTGAGTCCAGGTCAATTGGAACCCTGCTTTCTAGTTTTCCACGTTTTTCCTACCATCTGCCATGCTCTGTGATTTCTGGATTTCTAGGGGCTGCTGCTGCTGCTGCCTCTGCCCCAGATCAATAGATCCTCCTCCCAGTTTCTACCCCCTCCACCACTGCTAGATATTGAAAAAAACGTTTCTTGATTCAGACCTGTCTTAGCGTTTTTGGTTTGCTAGTTTTACTCTGCATATTGTGAAAAATTTTAGCCCTAAGACGTTATCTAAGAAAGGTAAAGTTGATTCTGAGTGCTGTGTTTTCAAAGATGAATAGACTTGGAAGTACTTTTTCACAGTTTTCAGGAATAAACCACTATGTCTCATCTGCAACAAAACTATAGCAGTCTACAAAGAATATAACATTTCATGACACTTCAGCTCTAAGCACAACAATGTCAGGTAAGAGCCATGATCGAAGAAGAAAGAAAACAAAAAGCAGAAGATCTACACAAAAAACTATCAGGTCAGCAAAGTATTTTTAAGAAAGGAAATAGTTCTCAGGATACAATATTGCTAAAAGTAACAAAGCTCTCTCTAATGGAGAGTTTGTTAAACACTGCATGCTCAAAGTTTGTGATATTTTATGTCCTGACGAAAGAAAAGATTTTGAAACAATAAGCTTATCTTGGAAAACAGTGACTTCTAGAGTCAAAGCAATAGATAAAAACATATTATCAAGGTTGGAATCAAAGATTGGCCAATTTCAATTCTGCTCAATAACTATGGATGAAAGCTCTGATATAAA
>NW_025392920.1:0-4854 GCF_016433145.1 Gracilinanus agilis
TAATTCTCTCTTCACATTATCAATTGAAAACATTATATATTTCCTTTTTAAAAATGTGTTTTCCTTTTTACCATGATGTATCACCAATATCTGAATCTTCCCTTTTTTAGATTTGTTTGAAATACAGTTTCTGAGATATATTTAGCCTGCTTTGTTTGAACTTAAATGTTCTTTAGTATAATTTAGAATGCTTTCTTATTTTTTTATTCTATCCTCATACCAAATGTGTCTCTGATAATTTCTCCAGGGCCACATGAATTCAGAAATTATTTCTATCAAACATTTAAAAAATAATTAATCCCAATACTACATAAACTATTTGGGAAAATAGGCAGAAAAGGAATCCTACCAAATTCTTTTTATGAAACAAATATGACACTGTTACCTAAACCAAGAAGAGCAAAACAGATAAATAAAATTATAGGCCAATTCATTAATGAATGCAAAAATTTTAAATAAGACACTAGCAAGGAGACTATAGCAATAAATCACAAGGATCATTCACTATGATCAGTTGGGATTTTCATTAGGAATGCAGGGCTGGGTTATCATTAGGAAAACTATCAGCATAATTGGCCCCATCAACAACAAACTAACAGAAGTAACATGATTATCTCAATAGATGCAGAAAAAAGCCTTCAACAAAATGAAACACCAATTCTTATTAAAAATATTTGAATACATAGGAATAAATGAATCATTCCTTAAAATGATAAATAGTATCTACCTAACACCATAAGCAAATATCATCTACAATGGGGATCAGTTATAAGCCTTCCAAATAAAATCAGGAGAGTAGCAATTGCCCATTATCACCATTATCACTTAATATTTACTAGAAATGCTAACATTAGCAAGAAGAAAATGAAAAAAGAATTGAAGGAATTAAAGTAGGCAATGATGATATGATGATATACTTAGATAATCAACTTTAAAAACTAGTTGAAATAATAACTTTAGTAAAATTGCAGGATACAAATTTAACCACATGAATCATCAGCATTTCCATATATTAACAATAATTTCCAGCAGCAAGAATTAGAAAGAGAAATTCCATTTAAAATTACTCTAGACAATATAAAATGCCTGGGAATTTACTTGCCAACGTAAACACAGGAATGATATGAACACAATTACAAAACACTTTTCACACAATGAAGTCAGATCTAAACAATTAGAAAAATATTAATTGTTCATGGTAGACCAAAATAATATAAAAATTACAATTATACCTAAATTAATTTCCTTATTCAAGGTCATACCAAATGACCAAATAATTATTATATAGACTTAGAAAAAATAATAACAAGATTCTTCTGGAAGAACAAAATGTCAAGAATATCAAGGGAGCTAATGGAAAAAAAATGTGAAGGAAGGTGTCCTAGCAGTACCAGGTCTCAAATGGTACTATCAATCAGCAATCATCAAAACAGTTTGGTACTGGCTAAGAAATAGAATGGTAGAGCAATGAAGTAGATTAGATACACAATATACAGAGATAAATGACCTTACCAACCTAGTGTTTAATAAACTCAAATCCCAATTTTTGGAATAAGAACTCACTAATTTAAAAAACTGCTGGAAAAATTGAAAACAGTATGGCAGAAGTTAGGAATATACCAATATCTCATATTCCATACTAAGATAAGATGAAAATGGATACATGATTTAGATATAAAGAGTAATACCATAGCTAAATTAGAAGAACAAAGAATAGTTTACTTGGCAGATCTTGCGAGAAGGAAAGAATTTGATACTATAAAGGAGATAGAGAGTATTATCAGAAATAAAATGAATAATTTTGATTATATTAAATTTTAAAACTGTTTGTACAAACAAAACCAATATAACCAAAGATTAGAAGGGAAAGAAACAACAAACTGGGAAAACATTTATATAACAAATTTCTCTGATAAAGGTCTACTTTTTCAATTTTGTAGAACATTAAGTGACATTTCTAAGAATACAAGCCATTCCCCAATTGACAAATTGTCAAAGGATATGAACAAGCAATTTTCTGATGAAGAAATCAAAGCCATCAATAATCATATGAAAAAATATTCTAAATCTCTCTTGATAAGAGAAATGAAAATTAAAACAATGCTGAGTTACCAACTCATACATACCAGATGATTGGCCAATATGACAGTAAAGTAAAGTAGTAAATAATAGTGAAGATATAACAAAATTGGGACACTGATAAATTTTTGGTGGAGTCATGAACTAATTTAACAATTTTGAAAGGCAATTTGGAACTATAACCAAAAAGGATATGAAATTGGATATACATTGATCCTGTAATACCACTAATGGGTCTGTATGCCAAAGAGACAATAACAAAGGGGGAAAGACCTATTTGTTCCAAAATATTTACAACTGCTCTTTTTGTAGTGGCAAAGAAATGGAAATTGAGGGGTCTTCTGTTACTTGGGGAATGGCTGAACAAATTGTGGTACATATTCTTGATGGGATATCATTCTACTACAGAAAGTGATGAACAAGATGATTTCAGAAAAAAGCTGGAAAATCTGTAGGAACTGATGCAGAATGAAATAAACAGAACTAGAAGAATATGTACACAGTAACAGTAATATAGTACAATATTTATACCCGAAAACTTGACTATTTTCAGCAATGCATCATTGTACTTATGATCTTATTTTGGACTTTTGGTTTTTACCAAGTGAGTTCTTATAATGACCAATATGGAAGTATGTTTTGCATGACAAAAAAATAAAATTTTTTAAAATAATAAAAAAGTAAACCTGTAGCATTAAATTTATTTTTTCTTGAACCACAACATGCATCAAAAGTACATAGATCTAGGTCTAAAATTTGTACCAAATGTAAACACATTATAAATGTGCGTTCTTTCCCCATTCTCATATATTCACTCTGGAACTGACAGAAAGGTAACCTCTATATTATTTATTTTTAATTAAATTGTCCTTGAGAATTAGGTTTCTTATTAACAATAAGATTGTTTTCACTACTGGAAATAGTGCAATAACCTGCCCTACTACAAAAAAATGTTTTTTTGGGAAAGAACAGAATAAAAGAGGGTAGATTTCTTTTTCTTTCATTTAATCTTTCCTGGTAAAGATTTGAATCAAACGTTCACGGATCTGCTTCGTTCTAACTCCATAAATAACAGGATTGAGTGCAGGAGGAACAACCACATATAAATTAGCCAAGAGGATATGGATATAACGAGGGATATTGTGGCCAAATCTGTATGTGAGAAATGAAAAGAGAGCAGGAGTAAAGAATGCTAAAATGACACAGATGTGGGAACCACAGGTGTTGAGGGCCTTGAAACGAGCTTCTTGAGAAGGAAGTCTAAAAACTGCTTGAAGAATTTGGATGTAAGAAATGGCAATCAGGATCATATCCAAAAATATTATACAAATAATAAATAGGCCAAAGATGATGTTAATATTGATATTGGCACAAGACAGTCGGGCAATTCCCATATGCTCACAATAGGTATGGCGAATAACATGGTGACCACAAAATGGCAGCCGGAGGATTAAAAATACCGTTGGTATTACTAAAGAAAAATCCCTCAGGATAGCGACCCCTGAAATTGTCACAATGGCTTTATTAGTGAGGATCATACTATATCTGAGAGGATGGCAGATGGCAACATAACGATCAAAGGCCATAACAACAAGCACAGTGCTCTCCATGCCAGTAAAACTATGGATGAAAAACATCTGGGTGAGACATCCCCCAAAGCTAATCTCTGTCAAGTTGAACCAGAAAATTCCCATCATTTTTGGGATGGTGGCTGTGGAGAGACCCAAGTCAACAATTGCCAATATGGCTAAAAAGTAGAACATGGGTTGATGAAGACTTTTCTCTGTATTGATGACAAACAGAATACTAAGATTCCCCACAAATGCAATCAGATACACAGCACAGAAAGGAAAGCCTATCCAGATGTGCAGTTCTTCCAGTCCAGGGATTCCCAGGAGTAGGAAGTTATAGGGGTGGAATTCAGTGTTATTAAGTGAAGACATCTTCTGGATGATGTTGAAATCCNTCATCCTGGGCAAGTCATTTAACGCAGTTTGCCTCAGTTTCCTCATGTATAAAATGAACTAGGGAAGGAAATAGAAAACCACTACATTATCTTACCAGGAATATCCTAAAAGGGTTCCTGGAAGGATCAGACATAACTGAAAAATGAGTAAAGAATAATAATAAGTCTCCTATTTTATTTTTTTGCCACTTCACAGTGTTGTGTACAACTCTCTTAGGTAAAGCTACTACTTCCACATCTTCAAGACATAGCTGATACTTCAATATTTCCCTATGATAATTTCATCTGTACAGACACACACACACACATGCACAAACACACAAATGACATTTGACCTTAAATAAGAGCCCCTTACTGAGATCACTGATATCCTGACCATTTTTTCCCAATCATGAAAAAGCCCACTGCCTTGTAAGAGGGATAAAAGTAACAGGCAGAAATAGAGAAGCAACAACAGAAAGAACCAAAGAGATATGAGAGAGAAGACAGACAGATAAATAGACAGACAGAGGCAGAGACAGAGATAGAGAGAAAGAGATGAGAGACAGAGAAGAGACACACAAGGATAGAAACAGATAAAGACAAAGACAGACTTCTTTTCACCAAATGCTTTTCTAACTAGTAGCAAAATTGCTAATGGAAATAAATCATCAGATTCATCTTTCATAATTTCCTTAGCAATAGTTTTTAACTCATATTAGACATGAATGTTGTTTTAATATATATACTGTATTATTTCAGAAGTCACAGAACATAATATGAATAATAACATTCTTAAAAGAAAGCATAAAATGGTTTTAAAATTAAGA
>NW_025392921.1:0-1613 GCF_016433145.1 Gracilinanus agilis
TTATCTTTAAAGTTCTGACTTACCCACCCCTAACCCACACTCACTGGTGGGCAGCCTGCAGAATCCTTGGGTGGGATCTCCAGTTGTCCTTAGGGATGAGTTCTCAGCTTTTCTTTGGGGATTTGGGGGTCTAGCCTCTCCAAGAGTCCCTGGATTCGGGCGCCACTGTGCTGGGGGGTTGTACAGGGGTTTATTTTGGGATAGTAGGTAGTCTGTGACTGTGATTGTTCTTGCCATCAACCTGTATTGTTTTTCTGTGTCTCCTTGGAGCTAAATAAGGATATTAATTGTAATAATTTCAATGCAAGTGAATGTCACTGTAAAAAGAATCACATAGGGGAAACTGAGTGTGGAATTTCCATCCTCCTGACAACCTGTCGTACTGGATTGTCAGAGCTTGTGAGTAGCCTTGCTAAACATCACAGCCTCAATGGCTTCTGGCACAAGTTCTTCACAAATTGCCTTTGGATGTGATTAACATTCTTGTACCTATGTACCAGTCCAATTCATTTTCCTGCATTTTCGATTACCTGTCCAGGAAAATGGATGAGGTCTTGTCCACTTCTTGCCTCAGTTTCTCAAATTTAGACCAGGTCCCTGTCTGCTTAGAATTGTCTTTCATAGTTTGCACAATTGCCTCCCTAGCTATAATTATTTCACTGTAACCGGACCCGGAGTTGTTCTGCCACCGAGGATCCTGGGAGGGCCAGTTGGGTAATCTAGGATTTTTGTTAGTGTCATCAATTATTTTTTATTCTCCCTCTGTGTCAATAGCTTGTCCATAAGGACTTCAAAGTTAATGTACGTGGGATCATAGAGCTTAATAATCTTTTTGAACTATTTTACAACAGCCATAGGTTCGTCATCGTATATAGGTGTATTTTCTTTGAAAGAATTGAGATCTGCTTGTATGAACTTCTTGTGACATTTGACATTACGGATCTCATTGTCTACAGTGATTACTGGGACCTCTCTTAATGAGAACACATATGCTGAGTTGTTTTATAGTGCCTCAGATTCTTTCTCTAATTTAATAGCCCCATGAATGTTAACTCACTGTTCATAGTGTGTCTCCATTCTATGCAATTTGTTTTCCAGAAAAGCTACTCTCATTTTCAACTCATTATTCTGAACCTTCTTCCTGAGAACTACTTTCCAGTATGCAAAGATAGCCCTTAGAACTTTCAACACCATACTCATTAATAGTATCATTAATATCCCCAATGGAATGTAGGAGATCGCTTCCAGTATAGTCATAGACAGTACAGGCATTAGAAAGCCAAAAGACAGAAGGTCCTGGATATATAAGGGTATTGTAGTCAAAAACAATTGAGGCAAAAAAGTCATATCAAAACACAGCAATCCCATTGTCTTCCTAAAAGGTTGCTGTGGAAGCTGCAAGCAGGCTAGCTTTTAGAGCCACCTAGAGGTCTGTTCGCTGGTACTGCAGGGAAAAACTGGTCTGGATTCTCTAATGGAGGTTCTAACTGCCTCTGAGTGAATGGCAGTTAGACTCCAAAAACAAGGTTTCTAGATTCTTTTGCTCCTAGCTGGCTCACCAAACTATAATAGTAAAAGGATAAACTATAAGGGAAACTGAGGAGGTGGGTGAT